>NW_025745896.1:42500-97500 GCF_021184085.1 Oncorhynchus gorbuscha | reverse complement strand
CCTACTCTTCTGTTGCTGTCTCTGTGTCTTGTCTGGTGTCTCTCTCCATCATATCCTATTCTTCTGTTGCTGTCTCTGTGTCTTGTCTGGTGTCTCTCTCCATCATATCCTATACTTCTGTTGCTGTCTCTGTGTATTGTCTGTGTCTCTCTCTATCACCAGAATATGTTGAGGGTTAGGCATACTAAAATACAGCATTCACAACATGACAACACAACTACATAACACCATTAAATACAGTTGAGGGTTACTACAATACAACATGACAACACAACTACATAACACCATTAAATACAGTTGAGGGTTACTACAATACTACATGACAACACAACTACATAACACCATTAAATACAGTTGAGGGTTACTACAATACAACATGACAACACAACTACATAACACCATTAAATACAGTTGAGGGTTACTACAATACAACATTCACAACATGACAACACAACTACATAACACCATTAAATACAGTTGAGGGTTACTACAATACAACATGACAACACAACTACATAACACCATTAAATACAGTTGAGGGTTACTACAATATAACATGACAACACAACTACATAACACCATTAAATACAGTTGAGGGTTACTACAATACAACATGACAACATGACAACACAACTACATAACACCATTAAATACAGTTGGAATGTAGTTAGAACTCAAACTGTTTCCATCAAACAGAAAAACAACAATAAATCTGGATCAACACATTTAGATTTCTAGATGCTGCACTTTGCTGTTTCATTACCCAGACAGCTGTTTAAGGTCATACCAAGGCAGAGTGCAGTATCAGTACTTAGGGGTCATAGGTCATACCAAGGCAGAGTGTAGAATCAGTACTTAGGGGTCATAGGTCATACCAAGGCAGAGTGTAGTATCAGTACTTAGGGGTCATAGGTCATACCAAGGCAGAGTGTAGTATCAGTACTTAGGGGTCATAGGTCATACCAAGGCAGAGTGTCGTATCAGTACTTAGGGGTCATAGGTCAGACCAAGGCAGAGTGTAGTATCAGTACTTAGGGGTCATAGGTCAGACCAAGGCAGCATATAGTATCAGTACTTAGGGGTCATAGGTCATACAAAGGCAGAGTGCAGTATCAGTACTTAGGGGTCATAGGTCATACCAAGGCAGAGTGTAGTATCAGTACTTAGGGGTCATAGGTCAGACCAGTGGTCATGGTTGATATGCTGTTTGTCTTTGTAGGACATTAGTTCAGGTGGCTGTTTGTGTAGATGCTGTTTGTCTTTGTAGGACAGTAGTTCAGGTGGCTGTTTGTCTCTGTAGGACAGTGGTTCAGGTTGCTGTTTGTCTTTGTAGGACATTAGTTCAGGTGGCTGTTTGTGTAGATGCTGTTTGTCTTTGTAGGACAGTAGTTCAGGTGGCTGTTTGTCTTTGTAGGACAGTAGTTCAAGTGGCTGTTTGTGTAGATGCTGTTTGTCTTTGTAGGACAGTAGTTCAGGTGGCTGTTTGTCTTTGTAGGACAGTAGTTCAGCTGGCTGTTTGTCTTTGTAGGACAGTAGTTCAGGTGGCTGTTTGTATTTGTAGGACAGTAGTTCAGGTGGCTGTTTGTCTTTGTAGGACAGTAGTTCAGGTGGCTTTGTCTCTGTAGGACAGTAGTTCAGGTGGCTGTTTGTCTCTGTAGGACAGTAGTTCAGGTGGCTGTTTTGTCTTTGTAGGGCAGTAGTTCGGGTGGCTTCCCTTGCAGTTTAGTCTGCCTCCTGTCTTTCCTATCGTCATGGTTACACCTTCCTGAAAACAATGACTCCATTCTTTGCTGAAACCTGTTCTGCCAGTTCATGTCCTTCAAGACTAGAATGTTCCAATGTGGTTCGCCAAAGAGATGACAAGATAGTTCACACATGCATCTTTCAGGGTAACTGTCAAACAGACATGTCACATTTCTGGTTGGTCCATAACTAGTTTCCTGCTTGTAGCAGGCCGTGTTAACAGGAATCCTCTTATCTAACTAGAAGTCATTTTCTTTATGTTGGTTAGCTTTTAAAGTGTTTGATTGTCACAACATCAGATTGGTTCAGTGAAATGTGTTGTTTTACAGGATCAGTCATAGTAGTATGATAGGTGTTGTTTTACAGGATCAGTCATAGTAGTATGATAGGTGTTGTTTTACAGGTCAGTCATAGTAGTATGATAGGTGTTGTTTTACAGGGTCAGTCATAGTAGTATGATAGGTGTTGTTTTACAGTATGATAGGTGTTGTTTTGTTTTACAGGGTCAGTCATAGTAGGATGATAGGTGTTGTTTTACAGGGTCAGTCATAGGAGATAGGTGTTGTTTTACAGGGTCAGTCATAGTAGTATGATAGGTGTTGTTTTACAGGGTCAGTCATAGTAGTATGATAGGTGTTGTTTTACAGGGTCAGTCATAGTAGTATGATAGGTGTTGTTTTACAGGGTCAGTCATAGTAGTATGATAGGTGTTGTTTTACCCTAGTATACCAGTTACTGACCCACCCTACTCTCTAACCACTAGTCTATCTGACCATACCAGTTACTGACCCACCACTCTAACCACTAGTCTATCAGACCATACCAGTTACTGACCCACCACTCTAACCACTAGTCTATCTGACCATACCAGTTACTGACCCACCACTCTAACCACTAGTCTATCTGACCATACCAGTTACTGACCCATCACTCTAACCACTAGTCTATCTGACCATACCAGTTACTGACCCACCACTCTAACCACTAGTCTATCTGACCATACCAGTTACTGACCCACCACTCACTATAACCACTAGTCTATCTGACCCATACCAGTTACTGACCCATCAACCACTAGTCTGACCCACCACTCTAACCACTAGTCTATCTGACCATACCAGTTACTGACCCACCACTCTAACCACTAGTCTATCTGCCCATACCATACCAGTTACTGACCCACCACTCTAACCAGTAGTCTATCTGACCATACCAGTTACTGACCCACCACTCTAACCACTAGTCTATCTGACCATACCATACCAGTTACTGACCCACCACTCTAACCACTAGTCTATCTGACCATACCATACCAGTTACTGACCCACCACTCTAACCACTAGTCTATCTGACCATACCAGTTACTGACCCACCACTCTAACCACTAGTCTATCTGACCATACCATACCAGTTACTGACCCACCACTCTAACCACTAGTCTATCTGACCATACCATACCAGTTACTGACCCACCACCACTCTAACCACTAGTCTATCTGACCATACCATACCAGTTACTGACCCACCACTCTAACCACTAGTCTATCTGACCATACCATACCAGTTACTGACCCACCACTCTAACCACTAGTCTATCTGACCCATACCAGTTACTGACCCACCACTCTAACCACTAGTCTATCTGACCATACCAGTTACTGACCATGTTACTGACCCACCACTCTAACCACTAGTCTATCTGACCATACCAGTTACTGACCCACCACTCTAACCACTAGTCTATCTGACCATACCATACCAGTCTATCTGACTGACTGACCACCACTCTAACCACTAGTCTATCGTAGTGGACACCTCCTAGTGGTGGGGTTGTGAGGAGTGTTTATCAGACCATGTGTACCCCTCTTAGTGGTCTGGTTGTTAGGAGTGTTTATCAGACCATGTGGACACCTCCTAGTGGTGGGGTTGTTAGGAGTGTTTATCAGACCATGTGGACACCTCCTAGTGGTGGGGTTGTTAGGAGTGTTTATCAGACCATGTGGACACCTCCTAGTGGTGGGGTTGTTAGGAGTGTTTATCAGACCATGTGGACACCTCCTAGTGGTCTGGTTGTTAGGAGTGTTTATCAGACCATGTGGACACCTCCTAGTGGTGGGGTTGTTAGGAGTGTTTATCAGACCATGTGGACACCTCCTAGTGGTGGGGTTGTTAGGAGTGTTTATCAGACCATGTGGACACCTCCTAGTGGTCTGGTTGTTAGGAGTGTTTATCAGACCATGTGGACACCTCCTAGTGGTCTGGTTGTTAGGAGTGTTTATCAGACCATGTGGACACCTCCTAGTGGTCTGGTTGTTAGGGTGTTTATCAGACCATGTGGACACCTCCTAGTGGTCTGGTTGTTAGGAGTGTTTATCAGACCATGTGGACTCCTCCTAGTGGTCTGGTTGTTAGGAGTGTTTATCAGACCATGTGGACACCTCCTAGTGGTGGGGTTGTTAGGGTGTTTATCAGACCATGTGGACACCTCCTAGTGGTGGGGTTGTTAGGGGTGTTTATCAGACCATGTGGACACCTCCTAGTGGTCTGGGTTGTTAGGAGTGTTTATCAGACCATGTGGACACCTCCTAGTGGTCTGGTTGTTAGGAGTGTTTATCAGACCATGTGGACACCTCCTAGTGGTCTGGTTGTTAGGAGTGTTTATCAGACCATGTGGACACCTCCTAGTGGTGGAGTTGTTAGGAGTGTTTATCAGACCATGTGGACACCTCCTAGTGGTGGGGTTGTTAGGAGTGTTTATCAGACCATGTGGACACCTCCTAGTGGTCTGGTTGTTAGGAGTGTTTATCAGACCATGTGGACACCTCCTAGTGGTGGAGTTGTTAGGAGTGTTTATCAGACCATGTGGACACCTCCTAGTGGTGGGGTTGTTAGGAGTGTTTATCAGACCATGTGGACACCACCTAGTGGTGGGGTTGTTAGGAGTGTTTATCAGACCATGTGGACACCTCCTAGTGGTGGGGTTGTTAGGAGTGTTTATCAGACCATGTGGACACCTCCTAGTGGTGGGGTTGTTAGGAGTGTTTATCAGGACCATGTGGACACCTCCTAGACCAGTATTTATAGACACTATGCTGCATCTGTTGATACAGGTGATAATGTAGACAGACAATCCCCGTCATGCTGCAGCCTGTGTATTTATAGTCACTATGCTGCATCAGGTGATAATGTAGACAGACAAACCCCATCATGCTTCAGTCTATGTATTTATAGACACTATGCTGCATCTGTTGATACAGGTGATAATGTAGACAGACAAACCCCATCATGCTTATCATGCTCAGCCTATGTATTTATAGTCACGATGCTGCATCAGGTGATACAGGTTATAATGTAGACAGACAAACCCCATCATGCTTCAGTCTATGTATTTATAGCCACTATGCTGCATCAGTTGATACAGGTGCTATTTACAATAAGCATTATCACATCTAGCTAAGTTACTAGAAAGAGCAATACAATAGTAATAATCCCTTCATTCATCAGTATCCTGAACATAGCTGGGTGTTTCTGGGATAGAGGGTTGATATAACAGTCAGTACTACAATAGTAATAAACCCTCCATTCATCAGTATCCTGAACATAGCTGGGTGTTTCTGGTATAGAGGGTTGATATAAAAGTCAATAGATTCAGCAATACAGTAAGATTCTGAGACACAATCATTCCTATTGGTCAGCTGCAGGGAACCGCCCAAGTCTCTGCTGTCATCTAGAGGGTGTTTCTCTGTACTGCTTGACACATGGAGACCCAATGGAGGCCCAGTGGTTAGACAGGGTACATCCAAGAGCCTCTGCTGTCATCTAGAGGGTGTTTCTCTGTACTGCTTGACACATGGAGACCCAATGGAGGCCCAGTGCAAGTGCTCAAAGTCAGAACCAAACAATTGTTTGTCAGGCTGGGATCTATAAAGCAGTATGTTCTTCAATTAGATGCCAACTAATATTCATACAGGGACAATAGGTGGGTCAGGAGGAAGAATGGTGTTCCTGATTTACACAGGGACAATAGGTGGGGCAGGAGGAAGAATGGTGGTCCTGATTTACACAGGGACAATAGGTGGGGCTCCTGGTCCTGATTTACACAGGGACAATAGGTGGGGCTCCTGGTCCTGATTTACACAGAGACAATAGGTGGGGCAGGAGGAAGAATGGTGGTCCTGATTTACACAGGGACAATAGGTGGGGCAGGAGGAAGAATGGTGGTCCTGATTTACACAGGGACAATATGTGGGGCAGGAGGAAGAATGGTGGTCCTGATTTACACAGGGACAATAGGTGGGTCAGGAGGAAGGAGGAAGAATGGTGTTCCTGATTTACACAGGGACAATAGGTGGGGCAGGAGGAAGAATGCTGTTCCTGATTTACACCGGGACAATAGGTGGGGCAGGAGGAAGAATTGTTGTCCTGATTTTCACAATTCCTCTTTTTTGAGATTGTTGTTATTCTCCAATATGTTTTTCCTCAGTGTTGCTGTTAAGGGAATTTTTATCAATGATGACTAATTACGTATACATTTCAATCAGGACTGATGAATCAGAATACTATTATGTTACTGATATGAAATCAGAATACTATTATGTTACTGTATATGTACTAATCAGAATACTATTATGTTACTGTATATGTACTAATCACAATACTATTATGTTACTGTATATGTATGAGTTTTCTTTCTTGATCCCAGTACTGAATATAATGTGTGTGAATGTGGTCAAGAGTTAGAACAATGACTGTCTGTTCCTTGGTAGAAATGAATCAACGATATCTTCAGACTGGCTAGAATGCTTATCTACACAAGAAGATTTATTAAATTTTATAAAGGAGATTGGATTTAATCAATGATAGGTGCTTGAATATTCTGAACAAATACAATGGGTTTCTACCTTGGGTTTTAACCAAAATCGATAGGAAGGAAACAGGCCTGAAATTGACCTGTGTTAAGGTGCACTACCATAAATAAACTAGAGCTTAATAAATCCTGGTTTTGCAAGCTGGAAGGTTATTAAGGAGAGATATAGTACGCATTGGAGAATTAGGGCGCTTGTTCCGTACAAATAGGATAGCCATTAATTAAAAAAACACACCTAAATAAAGTTTGAACCTGAGTAGTCTATCTGTATATGGGAAGTAGTCTGACTATCATGAAGTAGCAGATGAGATATTTATAAAACAGGTGAGGATAAATTAGGCGTGGTGAGAAGGCAGGGTAATTCTAGGTGAACAGAATAATTGAACCTGTACGATGTTGAAAGAAATTAATATCCAAAAAGGAGAGGTTAACTTAGTGTAGAGTAGTGAGATATGAGATATTAACGTTGAAAGTCCCAAGAATAATTTTCTACGGGTGAAATGTAATGTCCGATCAAAAGTCTTCTATAGACGTGGTTCACAGGAAGGAATATACATACGGACTATTTTTAAAGAGACACACACATAATAAAGTAATTAAGTAACGGTAAATTGCAAATTCGTAGAAAGACACGCACATAGAAAAAAAAATATATAGAAAGGCATAGATAAGTGATTAAATACCATAGCTACTAGTAACGGTAAGGATTAAGAATGGGTGGAAATTCCTCAAAAGAAGTGTTGGAAACTATCTGGAGATTACCATTATAGGAGAACAAAGAGAATGGAAGGGAGGCGTCCAAAATCTGACTCAGACAAAGAACCTGAAAGGAAGCAGATATTACTAATATAGCCAGGAAGGGTTTTAAATTAGGACGATTTTCTGGGAATTCTCGGTGTCGAAGTTTTGCGACTACAGACAATTGTAATAATATAATTATTGGCGGGGAAACACAATCATTTTAAACAGTTACTTTTTCGAACATTCTGTTAAAAATCGCGCAACATTTCAGCGTCCTGCAACTCATGCCAGGAATATAGTATATGCATGTTTTATATTTTAATTCTGCGTTTTGTGTAGCGCCGGCTATGCTAATTATTTTGTTTACGTCCCCTTCAGGTATTTCGGGGTGTTGCATGCTATCAGATAATAGCTTCTCAAGCTTTCGCCGAAAAGCATTTTAAAAATCTGACTTGTTGGCTGGATTCACAACGAGTGTAGCTTTAATTCAGTACCCTGCATGTGTGTTTTAATGAACGTTTGAGTTTTATTCGAGTGCTATTAGCATTTAGCGTAGCGCATTTGCATTTCCAGATGGCTAGATGGGACGCATGCGTGTCGGGTGGAGTTAAGAGGACCTCTTAAGGATTATGCGCATTTTCGCAGCTTTTTGTTAAAAATCGCACAACATTTCAGCGCCCTGCTACTCATGCCAGGAATATAGTATATGCATATGATTAGTACGTGTGGATAGAAAACAGTCAGACGTTTCTAAAACTGTTTAAATCACGGCTGTGACTATAACAGACCGTGCGTTTCATCGAAAAGTGCAGGAAAATCTGATCACTGAAAATGGGAAAATATATCCATGCGCCACTTCAACCCATTGATGAAGGTGAACCACATTTAATGGGGCTGAGGTTGTAATACCTACAGCTTCCACACGATGTCTAGAGTCTTGTCATTTGCCTACTATTTGTTTCTTGGTCAAACGGACACACGGCAGGGCATTTCTTCCGGTCTCCAACCGGATGTTTTGGTTGAGAAATATAGGGACATGATATCAGGACGTGGAGCTATTGAATATACATCGCCCCATGATCATTTTGATAGAATATTAACGTTTACTAATACCTAAAGTTGCATTACAAAAGTATTTCGAAGTGTTTTGTGAAGGTTTATCGTCAACTTTTTTAATTAAAAAAAAATGACGTTGCGTTATCAAACTCAGTTTTTTCCTTTATTACACAGTCTTCATAGATCGATATCTAGGCTATATATGGACCTATTTCATCGAAAAAAAGACCCAATAGTGATGTTTATGGGACATCTAGGAGTGCCAAGAAAGAAGCTTGTCAAAGGTAATGAATGTTTTATATTTTATTTCTGCGTTTTGGGTAGCGCCGGCTACCGCAAATCTGTCGTTTTAATTGGCGTTGCAGTACTTTGGGGGTGTCTGCTATCAGATAATAGCTTCTCATGCTTTCGCCGAAAAGCATTTTACAAATCTGACTCGGTAGCTAGATTCACAACGAGTGTAGCTTTAATTCAGTACCTTGTATGTGCATTTTAATGAAAGTTTGAGTTTTATCAAAAACTATACGTGGCGCACTTGAAATTTCCGCTGATTTGATCCCCACAGCGGGAGCTAGTCCCTAACAAGGTTAATAGCGGGACACCAAGGTACAGTATTTCAGCTTTGAAACCGATCGACTAAAATTTATTTTAGATTGTAATTCACCTATTTGCATGTTTTGCCTGAAAAATACGTTCGCCAGTGTTTGTATAAAATATGAACTGAAACGTTAAATTGTGTTTTAGATAGAATTGAAAAAAGAAGTCATTGAAAATAATGGCGAGACAATTTCGATGTAATACGCGATTTTGCCCAAAATGATCTGGTGGGAATAATGTATTGAGATGGGAGTCGTATTTAAATAAATGTATCATAGAAGAGAAAGTCACCTAAAGTTAAATGTAGGGAATAACGGAGAGATACAATACAATTTCGTACTATCCGGATGTTATAGCTCTTTATGAATCGACTGACATACGATAAATTTAGCACAAAACATGGTACGTTTAAATGTTAGGGTATAGAAAGTTGAGAAGTTTGGTTTAGTTTACTTTGTTGATAGAATTTAAAGCAGAACTCAATCTGAATAGGGAATATATATTTTACAGAGGCAGGCTGACTTGAAGGTAAAACTGTAGGGGGTTAACAGGTTAAAGCAGAACTCAATCTGAATAGGGAATATATATTTTACAGAGGCAGGCTGACTTGAAGGTAAAACTGTAGGGGGTTAACAGGTTAAAGCAGAACTCAATCTGAATAGGGAATATATATTTTACAGAGGCAGGCTGACTTGAAGGTAAAACTGTAGGGGTTAACAGGTTAAAGCAGAACTCAATCTGAATAGGGAATATATATTTTACAGAGGCAGGCTGACTTGAAGGTAAAACTGTAGGGGGTTAACAGGTTAAAGCAGAACTCAATCTGAATAGGGAATATATATTATACAGGCTGACTTGAAGGTAAAACTGTAGGGGGTTAACAGGTTAAAGCAGAACTCAATCTGAATAGGGAATATATATTTTACAGAGGCAGGCTGACTTGAAGGTAAAACTGTAGGGGTTAACAGGTTAAAGCAGAACTCAATCTGAATAGGGAATATATATTTTACAGAGGCAGGCTGACTTGAAGGTAAAACTGTAGGGGGTTAACAGGTTAAAGCAGAACTCAATCTGAATAGGGAATATATATTTTACAGAGGCAGGCTGACTTGAAGGTAAAACTGTAGGGGGTTAACAGGTTAAAGCAGAACTCAATCTGAATAGGGAATAATATTTTACAGAGGCAGGCTGACTTGAAGGTAAAACTGTAGGGGGTTAACAGGTTAAAGCAGAACTCAATCTGAATAGGGAATATATATTTTACAGAGGCAGGCTGACTTGAAGGTAAAACTGTAGTGGGGTTAACAGGTTAAAGCAGAACTCAATCTGAATAGGGAATATATATTTTACAGAGGCAGGCTTTGAAGGTAAAACTGTAGGGGGTTAAAGGTTAAAGCAGAACTCAATCTGAATAGGGAATATATATTTTACAGAGGCAGGCTGACTTGAAGGTAAAACAGGGGGTTAACAGGTTAAAGCAGAACTCAATCTGAATAGGGAATATATATTTTACAGAGGCAGGCTGACTTGAAGGTAAAACTGTAGGGGGTTAACAGGTTAAAGCAGAACTCAATCTGAATAGGGAATATATATTTTACAGAGGCAGGCTGACTTGAAGGTAAAACTGTAGGGGGTTAACAGGTTAAAGCAGAACTCAATCTGAATAGGGAATATATATTTTACAGAGGCAGGCTGACTTGAAGGTAAAACTGTAGGGGGTTAACAGGTTAAAGCTCAATCTGAATAGGGAATATATATTTTACAGAGGCAGGCTGACTTGAAGGTAAAACTGTAGGGGGGGTTAACAGGTTAAAGCAGAACTCAATCTGAATAGGGAATATATATTTTACAGAGGCAGGCTGACTTGAAGGTAAAACTGTAGGGGGTTAACAGGTTAAAGCAGAACTCAATCTGAATAGGGAATATATATTTTACAGGCTGACTTGAAGGTAAAACTGTAGGGGGTTAACAGGTTAAAGCAGAACTCAATCTGAATAGGGAATATATATTTTACAGAGGCAGGCTGACTTGAAGGTAAAACTGTAGGGGGTTAACAGGTTAAAGCAGAACTCAATCTGAATAGGGAATATATATTTTACAGAGGCAGGCTGACTTGAAGGTAAAACTGTAGGGGGTTAACAGGTTAAAGCAGAACTCAATCTGAATAGGGAATATATATTTTACAGAGGCAGGCTGACTTGAAGGTAAAACTGTAGGGGGTTAACAGGTTAAAGCAGAACTCAATCTGAATAGGGAATATATATTTTACAGAGGCAGGCTGACTTGAAGGTAAAACTGTAGGGGTTAACAGGTTAAAGCAGAACTCAATCTGAATAGGGAATATATATTTTACAGAGGCAGGCTGACTTGAAGGTAAAACTGTAGGGGGTTAACAGGTTAAAGCAGAACTCAATCTGAATAGGGAATATATATTTTACAGAGGCAGACTGACTTGAAGGTAAAACTGTAGGGGGTTAACAGGTTAAAGCAGAACTCAATCTGAATAGGGAATATATATTTTACAGAGGCAGGCTGACTTGAAGGTAAAACTGTAGGGGGTTAACAGGTTAAAGCAGAACTCAATCTGAATAGGGAATATATATTTTACAGAGGCAGGCTGACTTGAAGGTAAAACTGTAGGGGGTTAACAGGTTAAAGCAGAACTCAATCTGAATAGGGAATATATATTTTACAGGCTGACTCGCGGCGTCATTTAAAAAAAAAACTGTTCCTCAAATTATGAAAATGGGTTGCGGCATTTAGAGGGAAAATGGGTGCATTATAGCGTTGAGTTACTTTTCAAAAGTGGCTAAAAGTTCCAAATATTTTTTTTTAAGGAGCTGAATATCGTAAGGATAGTCTGAAAAGATGCTACAGCTAGCAACAGAATTGCTAGGCGTTCCATTGGACTATATTGGACTATAAAATAGGGAAGAATAGTTGAATCGTAAAAAGTTGTGATTGTTTTCCCGAGTATTGATGTTTGGTTAGGTAACGCCAGTGAAGTCGAACAAGAAGTTAACATATTCTAAACATTATCTGTTTTCATTACAGGGAACAAGTAAATGTCTTATCTTAAAGGGACAGGGCACGTTTATCACAGTGGTTTGAGTGTATGACAGTGTATAAAATATTTTGGGGCGACAATTTGGAGATAGACTGAATGAGTTACATGAAACATCGAGGTTATTTAAAACGAATGATGTGAAGGGATTATCATAATTATTAGGTTTCGTTGTTGTAGTAAACGTTTGGGTTAAGGGGATTTCCCTGTTCCCAGAGACAAGATATCTTAAAGGGGTACACTCACATATGGAATATTAGGAGTTTTATTTTCTGAGTTTTAATTAGACAAGTGAATAATGTATTGGGAATAGAGTCGTAATTAAAATGCTAAGTCAAAGAGGAGACAGTTACTTAAATCAAATGCATTCTAAATAATAACGACGAGACAATTACGATAGATTTATGCCCATCGAAATGTCCTTATAAATTTAGAGAATTGAGAGATGAGAGATGTTGATTGATGTTGTAAATTCTAATTCAGGATTCAACAGATGTGATAAATTAGGTTTGGTTTATCGAACCCGTACTACTGTTGCTGCAGACAGCCAACAATTATTTACTATTCATTGAAAGTCGTTGCGGCTCGGCTCTAGGTTGAGCGCTTGTTGATGACATCACTCACAAGGCACTTTTGTCGCCACGGAAATGATGTTGTGACTGGGGGTAAAGGAGAAAATTGTTTGCTGATAAAAGTGTTTTGTTTATTTGTTTACTGGTTATGGTCTATTTTAGGGTTTGCTTTAACTTAATTAAACATTGTATTCTGGTGTGTTTAAGTAGGATTCCTTATTCCGGGACGGATGGAAGTTATCTAAAATATGTAAATTAAAGGAGCCATGGGAGAATGCGACTGCATTTTTATTAAATAACTGGGATTAAATTACGGATTTCTTACACTGAGAAATGTGCAACATTTGCGGCAGAGGGAAAAAGTAATGCATTGGATAATAATGTTATCAGGTTAATTGTATCTAAAGGAAGTTCATTTAAGTTAACATATCCGTAGACGATGTTTAAAACTGATGATTAATGATTTGAGGTAAAGTGGAATTATCATTAGGTTTAGTTTATAGTTCACTTTTGAGTTTCTGAATCGAAGTAGCATAGTGAATGCTAGTTAGGCGTGTTGTGTTCTTCTGGGAAAATGTATGTTTAGGTGTCTCACTTTTAGATGTTTCCTGGGATTATAATCTTGGGGAGAGTGGGTGAGATTGAGGCCATAAATGACCAAATTGAAAAAGGCCTGGAAGTTTTGTTTATTCATTAAGGTTTGCAAATATATACACATAAAACATTTGATAGGACTATTTGTTTTAGTGCAAAGGTATTTTAAAGAGGCACGCTCACATATGGAACTTTATGAGTTTTTATTTTGTGAGTTTTAATTACACAAGTAATTTTTATTTATTTGAAGGATAAAGGATTCTTTAATATGTCTAATGTAGTATGGAACATGACTATAAAAGGGTGGTATGACCTTTTGACCTTATCATGGCTATCTTTTGGGGTCTGATCAGCCCCGGGGGAGAGCCATTTGTATAATGAATTGTGGTCATTTGGGTTACTAGTTTTAAGGTAAATGAATTATAATGGAGTTTTAGTTTGGAGTTAGAACTATTGTTTGAATCACTGATGAGAAAGTGTTTCAGGATTCTGTTTTACAATATTAGATGTGAAGTTTTTGGATTGGCTATTATTGATTTGGTATTACAACAGAAAAGAATCCTATTTATCATTGAGAATAAATAGAGGGAGATAAAAACATGGTACTTTGGGGTTTGGACAGGACACCGTATTAAGCCAATAGGGCAGGAAATTACATAGAAAAATAAGTTACAGATCGTAGGGGTGATAAATTACTGTAGATAAGGTATTCCACACTATGCAACATATATTAAATTATTGATTAAACTGATTTTAAGGTTAATTCATGTTATTGTCAGATAAAATACTGTGGATCCCTGAAGGAAAAAGCTTATTAGTGTAGGAAGGATTTGATATATTTAGTATTAATTTTGGCTTTGTTTGACTATTAGGTTTTTATTGAAATAGTATTAAATTTGACAGGAATATATGACATCTGGATGCTTTAGGATTTATGATTTTTGTAAGGATTAAGATAGATTGATTAAGGAAATGTAAGGACTTTAGAGATTGCCACTCATTGACATGTTTTTTCTAAAATCAATGATTTTATATAGAGTCAAACAGTGAGACGCTTAGTGGTATTTGAGAGATAGGATAGAAAAGGGTTACTGTTTAAATCAGTAAATATATTTAAGAACATATTTAAATAGCACAGATTCTTCTTAAACTAGATAAGACACTTGACAGAGAATTGATACAGGATTGATATGACTGGATGCCCAAGGGAGAATTGGACATACATGATAATGTCAGAATATAAGGATCATTTACTAATCCTACCGAAGTCATTATTTAGGGTAGATAAGGTTGTTACCTGGGCAGAGCCAGGTATCAAAAGGGGGTAAGTTAGT
Source organism: Oncorhynchus gorbuscha (assembly GCF_021184085.1). Classification (NCBI taxonomy): domain Eukaryota; kingdom Metazoa; phylum Chordata; class Actinopteri; order Salmoniformes; family Salmonidae; genus Oncorhynchus; species Oncorhynchus gorbuscha. Next base: position 82,932 of record NW_025745896.1, on the reverse strand, counting down.
GGCCTATTGGATAATAAACAAATAATAAATAAAAAATTAGCTAACAAATAGGCATAGAAGTTAAAGATATAATCAGATAAAACATATGAGAAACTGTTTGTTAACCAAGCCTGTATGTCCAGGATTTTATGGATTACAGGTGAACTACAGGTGAAGTCACTCAATCCAGTCCCAGAGGCTTGTTGGGGGGACCATACCAAGGACTACTGGTGACAGCTAGCTGAAAGAGCTACCCGGATTCATATCGTACGGTGGGAGGGTAAGACACAATGAAACTTTCGTACAATAAACAGTGTTCGAGAGGAGAACTGGTATTAACATAATTCCGGGGCCATCGCTCGAATGAAGATCTCCTCCGTTATTTCATCCCTGTTTTTGTTCATAGAAGTGAAGGTGTGTCTGGCACTTGCTAAGTGATGTGTTCTTTGGAAGAGGGTGGGGCTTCACATGGGCGCTGTTTTGTCTGAGCTGTCTTATCGTGGGTGCCATATTCCTGATACAGCACGTCCCACCTGAGTATGCGGAGAGTGGTAATTTGACCCATGGTTTAGACGATGAGGATTTCATTCCAAAACAAGCATAAGAGATCCCTAGATCTGGGTAGACAGGAAGTTAGAATAGAGGTTGGGAAGGATCTCTCAATGGAGTTTTATGTAGACCAAATGGGGTCTTTAACTAAATGGCAATCTAGGACTCTGAGCCATTATGGTATATATTGGTGTAGGTCCCCATGTTGGTCATGGGGACAGGTCATAGCTCATACGGAGAGAGAGGACTATATGAATCGACTCACCCAGTATGGAAGGAGGTGGAGTATAGTGAAGGTGAGAGGTTTTGACTGTAATCCGGAGAGAGCGATCTATTGCATAAAGATACGCCTTACCCTTTAAAAGGTCATGAAAGAGGATCTAGGGTTATGGTATGTTGGATATTGTCCAGTTTTTGGTTGACACCCTAGTACGGTTCCGGGTAGAGGTGGTCAGGCCAGTATGGTAAAGCTGTTGACGAAAGCAGGAATGCCAGATAATGACAGTTGCAGTTACTATTTATATCCACAGTTTCCCCTTTTAAATCAAGTCTTCCTCCCTTTACAGTGATCAGAGACCAAGGAGATTATTACCGTTTGGCCTGGTACAGGAAATATGTAGGGGAAGATAGTACCTGCAATTGGACAGAGAATATTACCACTGATGAGACCATGTCTAATTCGATAGATGGTGGGGGATTTCAATAAGGTAAAGTGGGCCAGGGCTGACATCTGGAGGTTGTGTGGGGAATGATATCAGGGCGAGGTTTTACCGGCATTTGGACAGGATTATGCTCCCTTGCACATTTGGGAATGCCTTTCACACTCATTCAACACCAAGACATGAAGTTAGCCAAATGGGACAAAAGAGATACTCCATCCGGGTCTTTTGATGACAGAGTATATATTGATAACATTGGGGTTCCACGGGGGATGCCAGATGAGTTCAAAGCAAGAAATCAGATTCTTGCAGGATTAGAGTTAAGCATTTTCTGGTGGTCTACTCTCAATAAGAACGTGGACTGGATTAATTATATTTATTAAAATCAACAGCGCTTTATAAAATATACCAGAGATGCTATTAAAGGTTTTGCTGAACAGACTGAAGCAACCAGCCTGATGACTTGGCAGAATAGAATTGCATTAGATATGTTATTGTCTGAAAAGGGAGGAGTATGCGTGATTTTCGGGACCATGTGTTGTACTTACATCCCAAATAACACAGCTCTGGACAAATCAGTGACCGAAGCCTCAGCTGGTTTGACCACCCTGGCTCACGGTTTGGCAGAAAACTCTGGGGTGGATATCTCTTTGACTAATTGGTTTGATAGTATGTTTGGAAAATGGAAAAATGTTCTGATCACTGTATTATGGGTTACCTTCATCTGCGTAACTGTTTTAGTTTTATGTGGCTGTTGTCTAATACCCTTTGTACGAGGCCTTATTTCCAGGACTCTGGAGAAATCGATAACACAACAGATGATGAGGTACAGGCCGATTCCAAGTTCTGACCCGTGGAGTGCTGAATGCATGTCTACAGAACAAGTGGACGAATCTGGATCCTTCATTTGCGGCGAACTTATGTTTGATGAGACCATTTTTTATATTTAGGGAGGTTAGGTTGTATCTTGTTTCAATGAAGATTTTAACGAAAATTCTGATGAGAAGAGTTATGATTCTGATGTTGGCCTAAAAACAGTCCGTGTGAAGGCAAGTAGTGGGTTATGTTTAGGTGATGTTTTGATAACAATAAATATTTCTAATAAAAATAGAAATGGGCTTTTTAATATTTTAATATAACCTGGTGTGATTGGATGTATAATATTTAATCATAGGGTGGATATGTTAAGCGAATTTTTATCAATAATGACTAATTATGTATACATTTCAATCAGGACTGACTAATCAGAATACTATTATGTTACTGTATAGATGTAGGAATTTTCTTTTAACCTTAGTACTGAATATAATGTGTGTAAATATAATCAAGAATGAGAACAATGACTGTCTGTTCCTTGGTAGAAATGAATTAACTTATCGCTAGACTGGCTAGAATGCTTATCTACACAGGCAGACCTTGGCTCGAGTCTTGATTTTGCACGCCCAATTTTTTAGTTTTTGATTTGTTAAAAAAGTTTGAAATATCTAATAAATGTACTGGACTTCATGATTGTGTCCCACTTGTTGTTGATTCTTCACAAAAACAAACCGTTTTATATCTTTATGTTTGAAGCCTGAAATGTGGCAAAAGGTCGCAAAGTTCAAGGGGGCCGAATACTTTCGCAAGGCACTGTATCTGTTTGGGAGTGAACAACTATGGGTTTGATCTTCTCAAGAAAGTGATAAGTGTCTCTGAGGTAGCTGGGGTATCTAGTGAAGAGAGGGTTGATATAATGATCAATATATTGGGCTATGTTGTATGATTCGCTATTACAGTCTGATACGATTGGCCTGCCAGGAGGAACTTCATAGGGAATAGTCCAGGTTTCTGCTTCTTTATGAATTTTGTAAAACAGTCTAGGTGGTGGAGTGTTGGTACAAATAGAAAGTCTTATTGTTTGTTTCGTGATGTGCCGTTTATCATCAAGTGTTTGTATGATTCTACGTAATTTAGTCTGGGTCTGTGGTTGTAGGCTGTTTCCTATTGGTACATAATACTTGGTGTTGGATAACTGTCTATTTGCCTCCTATGTGTATTGATGTTTGTCTAGGACCACTGTTTTAATATTATGGTTTCAATATTATGTGAGGGTTGTTTATAAGTACCTTTATGGCTTGTCTTTCGATGCGGGAGATGTTGTCCTCTCTATCTGCCTGGGTGTGATAGTTGTGAAGGGTGTCTTGGTCGGTTCTTATTAGGATCTATCTGGGACAGTTTGGGTTCCCAGATTGAAGGAAGGGCGAATGGTAAATGGTTGTCATTTGTCTGATAGTCTAGAAGTTTAAGTCGTGTATATGACATTTATGTGTGTCCCTATGAAGTTCCTACCAGTCACATTTACCAGGGCGGGGAATGAAAGACAACCCCCTCTCCAAAAGTTGGGTCTGTGCTGTTGTGAGTTGAAAAGACTTGGATAAATTCATGATGTTTGATGAGAGGGGGTCAACTACCCCCTCTGCTGGGTAATCTAAGAAAGCAACTGGGGGAGGAAAGGGGGGAGAGAGTACAGGGGGTTGGGGGGGAAAAGAAGGGTGTGGTGTGGCTAGGTGGGTCCAAATTGTGGGTAGAGCCTATTATAGATTTAGCTGCTCACAACAATTCTTAAAAATGAGGTCTGTTGTGGTTGTTGTCCAGTGTATCAGGTCTATGTTGTGTGGAATTCATCATGGGGTATCTCCAAGAGAAACGGGCCATGTGTGGTGATGTAACCGTTAATGACTGAGGTTTCATTTTCGATCTGGTGAAAGGAGGTGTGAGTGGTTAATAATGGGGATGTAAATAAGTGACTCTTGCTTCCTTGTGCATTGACGCAATCTGTTTGATTGATGTTTTGTACGGGTCATTATCCATATTGTTTATGCCCACCGAGAGAACCACTATGCTGGTGTCTAAATGAACCTCTGTTTTCCCCAGAACCTTTGTGAAATGGTCCAATGTTGCTCCAGAGTAACTGTCCACTTGTATGTTTGGGTTATGAAATGGAGGGATTCTATTAACATTTGAGTCTCCCAAGACTAGTATTGGTTTATTTCCCTTAAAACATAAATCTGCCACCTTGCCTTTTGGTCTGTCTTTATGGTACGATGGTTTCTGAAGGGTTGCTGGGGTTGGGGGTTGATGCTGGGGCTGAGGCTGGGGTTGGGGGTTGATGCTGGGGCTGAGGCTGGGTTTGGGGGTTGATGTGGGGTTGGGGATTGATGCTGGGGCTGAGGCTGGGGTTGGGGTTGATGCTGGGGTTGAGGCTGGGGTTGGGGGTTGATGGTGGGGTTAAGGCTGGGGTTGTGGGTTGATGCTGGGGCTGAGGCTGGAATTGGGGCTTGATGCTGGGGCTAAGGCTGGGGTTGGAGGTTGATGCTGGGGCTGAGGCTGGGGTTGATGCTGGGGTTGATGCTGGGGTTGAGGGTTGATGCTGGGGCTGAGGTTGGGGTTGGGGGTTGATGCTGGGGCTGAGGCTGGGGTTGGGGGTTGATGCTGGGGCTGAGGCTGGGCTTGGGGGTTGATGCTGGGCCTGAGGCTGGGGGTTGATGCTGGGGCTGGGGTTGGAGGTTGATGCTGAGGCTTGGGTTGGGGGTTGATGCTGGGGCTGAGGCTGGGTTTGGGGGTTGATGTGGGGTTGGGGGTTGATGCTGGGGCTGAGGCTGGGGTTGGGGTTGATGCTGGGGTTGAGGCTGGGGTTGGGGGTTGATGGTGGGGTTAAGGCTGGGGTTGGGGGTTGATGCTGGGGCTGAGGCTGGAATTGGGGCTTGATGCTGGGGCTAAGGCTGGGGTTGGAGGTTGATGCTGGGGCTGAGGCTGGGGTTGGGGGTTGATGCTGGGGTTGAGGGTTGATGCTGGGGCTGAGGTTGGGGTTGGGGGTTGATGCTGGGGCTGAGGCTGGGGTTGGGGGTTGATGCTGGGGCTGAGGCTGGGCTTGGGGGTTGATGCTGGGCCTGAGGCTGGGGGTTGATGCTGGGGCTGGGGTTGGAGGTTGATGCTGAGGCTTGGGTTGGGGGTTGATGCTGGGGCTGAGGCTGGGGTTGGGGGTTGATGCTGAGGCTGGGGTTGGGGTTGATGCTGGGGTTGAGGCTGGGGTTGGGGGTTGATGCTGGGGCTGAGGCTGGGGTTGGGGTTGATGCTGGGGTTGAGGCTGGGGTTGGGGGTTGATGCTGGGGTTGAGGCTGGGGTTCTTAGGGGTTGATGCTGGGGCTGAGGCTGGGATTGGGGCTTGATGAGGGCTGAGGCTGGGGTTGGGGGTTGATACTGGGGCTGAGGCTGGGGTTGGGGGTTGATGCTGGGGCTGAGGTTGGGGTTGGGGGTTGATGCTGGGGTGAGGCGGGGGATGGGGGTTGATGCTGGGGCTGAGGCTGGGGTTGGGGGTTGATGGTGGGGCTGAGGCTGGGGTTGGGGGTTGGAGGTTGATGCTGATGCTGGGGTTGGGGGTTGATGCTGGGGCTGAGGCTGGTGTTGGGGGTTGATGCTGGGGCTGAGGCTGGGGTTGGGGTTGGAATTCAAACTGGGGTGAGTATGTTGAGGCGCCAGTTATACAGGGGTCTCGGACTGGCAGTGAAATGGTGTCTTTTTGGGAGGGCTCAGATTGGTTTTTTTGTTGCCCATTGTTTTGTCCATTAATCGTCATTTGCCCCTGGAACTGCCCAGTCCTAGTCTATATATATATATATATATATATATATATATAGAATATATATATATATATATATATATATATAGTCTCACCCCCTGATGTGGCGCCTCCTGTTGGTGAGAGCGATAGAGGTGAAATCCTTTCCAAGATTTTAACTGAAACATTGCGGTGTTGAGGTAGAGAGAGAGGTAGAGAGCGAGAGAGAGAGAGAGAGAGAGAGAGAGAGAGAGAGAGAGAGAGAGAGAGAGAGAGAGAGAGAGATTGGGTATTGTGGGAATGTTTAATCAGGATGGCTCATTCGGCAAGTCTATGTTTGTGAGAGAGAGAGGAGTGTGGAGACTGTAGAGGGGGAGATGGAGAGAAGAGAGAGAGAGGAGTGTGGAGACTGTAGAGGGGGAGATGGAGAGAAGAGAGAGAGAGGAGTGTGGAGACTGTAGAGGGGAGACGGAGAGAGAGAGAGGTGTGGAGACTGTAGAGGGGGAGACTGTAGAGGGGGAGACAGAGAGAAGACAGAGAGAGGAGTGTGGAGACTGTAGAGGGGGAGATGGAGAGAAGAGAGAGAGAGGAGTGTGGAGACTGTAGAGGGGAGACGGAGAGAAGAGAGGGAGAGGAGTGTGGAGACTGTAGAGGGGAGACGGAGAGAAGAGAGGGAGAGGAGTGTGGAGACTGTAGAGGGGGAGACGGAGAGAAGAGAGAGAGGAGTGTGGAGACTGTAGAGGGGAGACGGAGAGAAGAGAGGGAGAGGAGTGTGGAGACTGTAGAGGGGGAGATGGAGAGAAGAGAGAGAGAGGAGTGTGGAGACTGTAGAGGGGGAGATGGAGAGAAGAGAGAGAGAGGAGTGTGGAGACTGTAGAGGGGGAGATGGAGAGGAGAGAGAGAGGAGTGTGGAGACTGTAGAGGGGGAGATTGAGAGAAGAGAGGGAGAGGAGTGTGGAGACTGTAGAGGGGGAGATGGAGAGAAGAGAGGGAGAGGAGTGTGGAGACTGTAGAGGGGAGACGGAGAGAAGAGAGGGAGAGGATTGTGGAGACTGTAGAGGGGAGACGGAGAGAAGAGAGGGAGAGGTGTTCTGGAGACTGTAGAGGGGGAGATGGAGAGAAGAGAGAGAGAGGAGTGTGGAGACTGTAGAGGGGGAGATGGAGAGAAGAGAGAGAGAGGAGTTTGGAGACTGTAGAGGGGGAGACGGAGAGAAGAGAGAGAGAATTAGTATGGAGACTGTAGAGGGGGAGATGGAGAGAAGAGAGAGAGAGGAGTATGGAGACTGTAGAGGGGGAGACGGAGAGAAGAGAGAGAGGAGTATGGAGACTGTAGAGGGGGATACATCTTTATCAGGGACCCCATTGTATTCTTCAAAGTTAGAGATATGTTGAACCTGGATCATCATAATGATTCTATATGTTATAGTATGAACCTGGATCATCATAATGATTCTATATGTTATAGTATGAACCTGGATCATCATAATGATTCTACATGTTATAGTATGAACCTGGATCATCATAATGATTCTACATGTTATAGTATGAACCTGGATCATCATAATGATTCTACATGTTATAGTATGAACCTGGATCATCATAATGATTCTACATGTTATAGTATGAACCTGGATCATCATAATGATTCTACATGTTATAGTATGAACCTGGATCATCATAATGATTCTACATGTTATAGTATGAACCTGGATCATCATAATGATTCTACATGTTATAATATGAACCTGGATCATCATAATGATTCTACATGTTATAGTATGAACCTGGATCATCATAATGATTCTACATGTTATAATATGCCATGGCTTTTACTGGCCAAAGGTTAAACTGCTGTTATGGTTATGATATACTATGGTGTTGTGTCACTAGACTTTGACCAGATATTATTGCATCCAAAGATCAACTGAACCTAGAACATAGATACAGAGACACTTGTCATCAGGAAGGTTCTCTCTCAGCACAACGGAAAATATCTCAATGACTTGACATGTTCTGGTTGTGAATTCAGGCTACAAGGTAAGACTCTTCCCAGGGATTATTGTAAAGTGTGTAGAGACATTAAATGTCTGGTGTTATTTTAGTTTAGTGAATGACAGTAAAACACTCAGATGTAACAGTACATTTCACCTGAGACAGCTACGTGACAGTTCAGTCATACAAAATGGCGCTAACTGGGCGTAGTCAAGTCACATTCAATAACATGTTGTTCATATAGCTAACTGGGTGGAGTCAAGTCACATTATAACATGTTGTTCATATAGCTAACTGGGTGTAGTCAAGTCACATTCAATAACATGTTGTTCATATAGCTAACTGGGTGTAGTCAAGTCACATTATAACATATTGTTCATATAGCTAACTGGGTGGAGTCAAGTCACATTCAATAACATGTTGTTCATATAGCTAACTGGGTGGAGTCAAGTCACATTCAATAACATGTTGTTCATATAGCTAACTGGGTGGAGTCAAGTCACATTATAACATATTGTTCATATAGCTAACTGGGTGGAGTCAAGTCACATTATAACATGTTGTTCATATAGCTAACTGGGTGGAGTCAAGTCACATTCAAAAACATATTGTTCATATAGCTAACTGGGTGGAGTCAAGTCACATTATAACATGTTGTTCATATAGCTAACTGGGTGTAGTCAAGTCACATTCAATAACATATTGTTCATATAGCTAACTGGGTGGAGTCAAGTCACATTCAATAACATATTGTTCATATAGCTAACTGGGTGGAGTCAAGTCACATTATAACATATTGTTCATATAGCTAACTGGGTGGAGTCAAGTCACATTATAACATATTGTTCATATAGCTAACTGGGTGGAGTCAAGTCACATTATAACATATTGTTCATATAGCTAACTGGGTGGAGTCAAGTCACATTATAACATGTTGTTCATATAGCTAACTGGGTGGAGTCAAGTCACATTATAACATATTGTTCATATAGCTAACTGGGTGGAGTCAAGTCACATTATAACATGTTGTTCATATAGCTAACTGGGTGGAGTCAAGTCACATTATAACATATTGTTCATATAGCTAACTGGGTGGAGTCAAGTCACATTATAACATATTGTTCATATAGCTAACTGGGTGGAGTCAAGTCACATTATAACATATTGTTCATATAGCTAACTGGGTGGAGTCAAGTCACATTATAACATATTGTTCATATAGCTAACTGGGTGGAGTCAAGTCACATTATAACATATTGTTCATATAGCTAACTGGGTGGAGTCAAGTCACATTATAACATGTTGTTCATATAGCTAACTGGGTGGAGTCAAGTCACATTATAACATATTGTTCATATAGCTAACTGGGTGGAGTCAAGTCACATTATAACATATTGTTCATATAGCTAACTGGGTGGAGTCAAGTCACATTATTAAGGGGGAGAGATGGGGGAGAGATGATATAGCTTTTCAGACAGATAAGAATGTTTGGGTCGTGTTCCATTAGTGGAGAAAAGTATATCTTTTGGACAGTTTGGAATGTAGTTTTATGAGGGGAGTAGAAGAAGAGTTCCGGACCTAAAAACAATGGGCTCTTGTGAGAATCGGAGAGAGGGTGGGAAACTGATGATGTCATTTTCAGTTTATAACCTGTGGAAATTTGTATTGTCAGTACTCACTTGAATAAACGCTGTTTACCTGGCTTTTAAGACTGGTCTCAATCTACTTCATGCATAATTAATGAACTTATAACTCATTAATGAACTAGAAGCGAATTAGGTTTTGGCTACAAAATACATAGGAATTTAGAATTCCTCTATCAGTCTGTTTGGAGATAGATGGTTAGATGAATGCATATCTCTGCCTGTTAGGAGATAGATGGTTAGATGAATGCATATCTCTCTGTCTGTTAGGAGATAGATGGTTAGATGAATGTATATCTGTCTGTTAGGAGATAGATGGTTAGATGAATGCATATCTCTCTGCCTGTTAGGAGATAGATAGTTAGATGAATGCATATCTCTGCCTGTTAGGAGATAGATGGTTAGATGAACGCATATCTCTCTGTCTGTTAGGAGATAGATGGTTAGATGAATGCATATCTCTGTCTGTTAGGAGATAGATGGTTAGATGAATGCATATCTCTCTGTCTGTTAGGAGATAGATGGTTAGATGAATGCATATCTCTGCCTGTTAGGAGATAGATGGTTAGATGAATGCATATCTCTCTGTCTGTTAGGAGATAGCTGGTTAGATGAATGCATATCTCTGTCTGTTAGGAGATAGATGGTTAGATGAATGCATATCTCTGTCTGTTAGGAGATAGATGGTTAGATGAATGCATATCTCTCTGTCTGTTAGGAGATAGATGGTTAGATGAATGCATATCTCTCTGTCTGTTAGGAGATAGATGGTTAGATGAATGCATATCTCTGCCTGTTAGGAGATAGATGGTTAGATGAACGCATATCTCTCTGTCTGTTAGGAGATAGATGGTTAGATGAATGCATATCTCTCTGTCTGTTAGGAGATAGATGGTTAGATGAATGCATATCTCTCTGTCTGTTAGGAGATAGATGGTTAGATGAACATATCTCTCTGTCTGTTAGGAGATAGATGGTTAGATGAATGCATATCTCTCTGTCTGTTAGGAGATAGATGGTTAGATGAATGCATATCTCTCTGTCTGTTAGGAGATAGATGGTTAGATGAATGCATATCTCTCTGTCTGTTAGGAGATAGATGGTTAGATGAATGCATATCTCTGTCTGTTAGGAGATAGATGGTTAGATGAATGCATATCTCTGCCTGTTAGGAGATAGATGGTTAGATGAATGCATATCTCTCTGTCTGTTAGGAGATAGATGGTTAGATGAATGCATATCTCTCTGTCTGTTAGGAGATAGATGGTTAGATGAATGCATATTTCTCTGTCCGTTCTTCCCTGAAACTTCCATTTTCCTTATCCACCTTTCTTTTGCTACTTTTTGAGAGCGACATGTTCTCTTGCCATCTGTCACATCTGCTCCTGCTCAGCCCTCTTGTGTTCATCCGGTGTCTGTTTGACCTGCAGCCCCAGTACACTGGGTTCCCCTGTGCCTCTCCCCCAGTACACTGGGTTCCCCTGTGCCTCTCCCCCAGTACACTGGGTTCCCCTGTGCCTCTCCCCCAGTACACTGGGTTCCCCTGTGCTGCTCCACCAGTACACTGGGTTCCCCTGTGCCTCTCCCCCAGTACACTGGGTTCCCCTGTGCCTCTCCCCCAGTACACTGGGTTCCCTGTGCCTCTCCCCCAGTACACTGGGTTCCCCTGTGCCTCTCCACCAGTACACTGGGTTCCCCTGTGCCCCTCCACCAGTACACTGGGTTCCCCTGTGCCCCTCCACCAGTACACTGGGTTCCCCTGTGCCCCTCCACCAGTACACTGGGTTCCCCTGTGCCCCTCCACCAGTACACTGGGTTCCCCTGTGCCCCTCCACCAGTACACTGGGTTCCCCTGTGCCCCTCCACCAGTACACTGGGTTCCCCTGTGCCTCTCCCCCAGTACACTGGGTTCCCCTGTGCTGCTCCACCAGTACACTGGGTTCCCCTGTGCCCCTCCACCAGTATACTGGGTTCCCCTGTGCCCCTCCACCAGTACACTGGGTTCCCCTGTGCTGCTCCACCAGTACACTGGGTTCCCCTGTGCACCTCCACCAGTACACTGGGTTCCCCTGTGCTGCTCCACCAGTACACTGGGTTCCAGTGTAAAAAGTAGTGTGGACTAGAGCTGTTTTTCCCCACCAATCAACACACAGAGAAATAAACAAAGATTTATAATTTAGTAGAGATTTTGCTGATTTTATGAACTTAATAAAAATATTGTCACTGAATGTACTATGTACTTATCAAATGTGTTAAAATGTTGTTCCATTTGTAGTGTAGACCTATTCATTGTGCTAATATTATATGTTAATTATGTTCCATTTGTAGTGTAGACCTCTTCACTGTGCTAATATTATATGATAATTATGTCCATTTGTAGTGTAGACCTCTTCACTGTGCTAATATTATATGATAATTATGTCCATTTGTAGTGTAGACCTCTTCACTGTGCTAATATTATATGATAATTATGTCCATTTGTAGTGTAGACCTCTTCACTGTGCTAATATTATATGATAATTATATGTCCATTTGTAGTGTAGACCTCTTCACTGTGCTAATATTATATGATAATTATGTTCTGACCCACTGACTTTAACTCAGAAAACAATTGTCCCGAAGCCAAACCTAGTTGACCAACCCTGTTTTATAGTATTCCATGGCCTTTACTGGCCAACTGCTGTTATGTTTATGATATACTATGGTGTTGTGTCACGAGACTTTGACCAGATATTATTACATCCAAAGATCAACTGAACCTAGAACATAGATACAGAGACACTTGTCATCAGGAAGGTTCTCTCTCAGCACAACGGAAAATATCTCAATGACTTGACATGTTCTGGTTGTGAATTCAGGCTACAAGGTAAGACTCTTCCCAGTGATTATTGTAAAGTGTGTAGAGAAATGTCTGGTGTTATTTTAGTATAATGAATGACAGTAAAATACTCAGATCTAACAGTCCATTTCACCTGGGACAGCTACGTGACAGTTCAATCATACAAAATGGCGCTAACTGGGTGGAGTCAAGTCACATTATAACATGTTGTTCATATAGTTAACTGGGTGGAGTCAAGTCACATTATAACATATTGTTCATATAGCTAACTGGGTGGAGTCAAGTCACATTATAACATATTGTTCATATAGCTAACTGGGTGGAGTCAAGTCACATTATAACATATTGTTCATATAGCTAACTGGGTGGAGTCAAGTCACATTATTAAGGGGGAGAGATGGGGGAGAGATGATATAGCTTTTCAGACAGATAAGAATGTTTGGGTCGTGTTCCATTAGTGGAGAAAAGTATATCTTTTGGACAGTTTGGAATGTAGTTTTATGAGGGGAGTAGAAGAAGAGTTCCGGACCTAAAAACAATGGGCTCTTGTGAGAATCGGAGAGAGGGTGGGAAACTGATGATGTCATTTTCAGTTTATAACCTGTGGAAATTTGTATTTTGGGTCAGTACTCACTTGAATAAACGCTGTTTACCTGGCTTTTAAGACTGGTCTCAATCTACTTCATGCATAATTAATGAACTTATAACTCATTAATGAACTAGAAGCGAATTAGGTTTTGGCTACAAAATACATAGGAATTTAGAATTCCTCTATCAGTCTGTTTGGAGATAGATGGTTAGATGAATGCATATCTCTGCCTGTTAGGAGATAGATGGTTAGATGAATGCATATCTCTCTGTCTGTTAGGAGATAGATGGTTAGATGAATGTATATCTGTCTGTTAGGAGATAGATGGTTAGATGAATGCATATCTCTCTGCCTGTTAGGAGATAGATAGTTAGATGAATGCATATCTCTGCCTGTTAGGAGATAGATGGTTAGATGAATGCATATCTCTGCCTGTTAGGAGATAGATGGTTAGATGAACGCATATCTCTCTGTCTGTTAGGAGATAGATGGTTAGATGAATGCATATCTCTGCCTGTTAGGAGATAGATGGTTAGATGAATGCATATCTCTCTGTCTGTTAGGAGATAGATGGTTAGATGAATGCATATCTCTGCCTGTTAGGAGATAGATGGTTAGATGAATGCATATCTCTCTGTCTGTTAGGAGATAGCTGGTTAGATGAATGCATATCTCTGTCTGTTAGGAGATAGATGGTTAGATGAATGCATATCTCTGTCTGTTAGGAGATAGATGGTTAGATGAATGCATATCTCTCTGTCTGTTAGGAGATAGATGGTTAGATGAATGCATATCTGTCTGTTAGGAGATAGATGGTTAGATGAATGCATATCTGTCTGTTAGGAGATAGATGGTTAGATGAATGCATATCTCTCTGTCTGTTAGGAGATAGATGGTTAGATGAATGCATATCTCTGTCTGTTAGGAGATAGATGGTTAGATGAATGCATATCTCTGCCTGTTAGGAGATAGATGGTTAGATGAACGCATATCTCTCTGTCTGTTAGGAGATAGATGGTTAGATGAATGCATATGTCTCTGTCTGTTAGGAGATAGATGGTTAGATGAATGCATATCTCTCTGTCTGTTAGGAGATAGATGGTTAGATGAACGCATATCTCTCTGTCTGTTAGGAGATAGATGGTTAGATGAATGCATATCTCTCTGTCTGTTAGGAGATAGATGGTTAGATGAATGCATATCTCTCTGTCTGTTAGGAGATAGATGGTTAGATGAATGCATATCTCTCTGTCTGTTAGGAGATAGATGGTTAGATGAATGCATATCTCTGTCTGTTAGGAGATAGATGGTTAGATGAATGCATATCTCTGCCTGTTAGGAGATAGATGGTTAGATGAATGCATATCTCTCTGTCTGTTAGGAGATAGATGGTTAGATGAATGCATATCTCTCTGTCTGTTAGGAGATAGATGGTTAGATGAATGCATATTTCTCTGTCCGTTCTTCCCTGAAACTTCCATTTTCCTTATCCACCTTTCTTTTGCTACTTTTTGAGAGCGACATGTTCTCTTGCCATCTGTCACATCTGCTCCTGCTCAGCCCTCTTGTGTTCATCCGGTGTCTGTTTGACCTGCAGCCCCAGTACACTGGGTTCCCCTGTGCCTCTCCCCAGTACACTGGGTTCCCCTGTGCCTCTCCCCCAGTACACTGGGTTCCCCTGTGCCTCTCCCCCAGTACACTGGGTTCCCCTGTGCTGCTCCACCAGTACACTGGGTTCCCCTGTGCCTCTCCCCCAGTACACTGGGTTCCCCTGTGCCTCTCCCCCAGTACACTGGGTTCCCCTGTGCCTCTCCCCCAGTACACTGGGTTCCCCTGTGCCTCTCCACCAGTACACTGGGTTCCCCTGTGCCCCTCCACCAGTACACTGGGTTCCCCTGTGCCCCTCCACCAGTACACTGGGTTCCCCTGTGCCCCTCCACCAGTACACTGGGTTCCCCTGTGCCCCTCCACCAGTACACTGGGTTCCCCTGTGCCCCTCCACCAGTACACTGGGTTCCCCTGTGCCCCTCCACCAGTACACTGGGTTCCCCTGTGCCTCTCCCCAGTACACTGGGTTCCCCTGTGCTGCTCCACCAGTACACTGGGTTCCCCTGTGCCCCTCCACCAGTATACTGGGTTCCCCTGTGCCCCTCCACCAGTACACTGGGTTCCCCTGTGCTGCTCCACCAGTACACTGGGTTCCCCTGTGCACCTCCACCAGTACACTGGGTTCCCCTGTGCTGCTCCACCAGTACACTGGGTTCCAGTGTAAAAAGTAGTGTGGACTAGAGCTGTTTTTCCCCACCAATCAACACACAGAGAAATAAACAAAGATTTATAATTTAGTAGAGATTTTGCTGATTTTATGAACTTAATAAAAATATTGTCACTGAATGTACTATGTACTTATCAAATGTGTTAAAATGTTGTTCCATTTGTAGTGTAGACCTATTCATTGTGCTAATATTATATGTTAATTATGTCCATTTGTAGTGTAGACCTCTTCACTGTGCTAATATTATATGATAATTATGTCCATTTGTAGTGTAGACCTCTTCACTGTGCTAATATTATATGATAATTATGTCCATTTGTAGTGTAGACCTCTTCACTGTGCTAATATTATATGATAATTATGTCCATTTGTAGTGTAGACCTCTTCACTGTGCTAATATTATATGATAATTATGTCCATTTGTAGTGTAGACCTCTTCACTGTGCTAATATTATATGATAATTATGTTCTGACCCACTGACTTTAACTCAGAAAACAATTGTCCCGAAGCCAAACCTAGTTGACCAACCCTGTTTTATAGTATTCCATGGCCTTTACTGGCCAACTGCTGTTATGTTTATGATATACTATGGTGTTGTGTCACGAGACTTTGACCAGATATTATTACATCCAAAGATCAACTGAACCTAGAACATAGATACAGAGACACTTGTCATCAGGAAGGTTCTCTCTCAGCACAACGGAAAATATCTCAATGACTTGACATGTTCTGGTTGTGAATTCAGGCTACAAGGTAAGACTCTTCCCAGTGATTATTGTAAAGTGTGTAGAGAAATGTCTGGTGTTATTTTAGTATAATGAATGACAGTAAAATACTCAGATCTAACAGTCCATTTCACCTGGGACAGCTACGTGACAGTTCAATCATACAAAATGGCGCTAACTGGGTGTAGTCAAGTCACATTATAACATATTGTTCATATAGCTAACTGGGTGTAGTCAAGTCACATTATAACATGTTGTTCATATAGCTAACTGGGTGGAGTCAAGTCACATTATAACATATTGTTCATATAGCTAACTGGGTGGAGTCAAGTCACATTATAACATATTGTTCATATAGCTAACTGGGTGGAGTCAAGTCACATTCAATAACATGTTGTTCATATAGCTAACTGGGTGTAGTCAAGTCACATTCAATAACATGTTGTTCATATAGCTAACTGGGTGTAGTCAAGTCACATTATAACATATTGTTCATATAGCTAACTGGGTGTAGTCAAGTCACATTCAATAACATGTTGTTCATATAGCTAACTGGGTGGAGTCAAGTCACATTCAATAACATGTTGTTCATATAGCTAACTGGGTGGAGTCAAGTCACATTCAATAACATGTTGTTCATATAGCTAACTGGGTGGAGTCAAGTCACATTATAACATGTTGTTCATATAGCTAACTGGGTGGAGTCAAGTCACATTCAAAAACATGTTGTTCATATAGCTAACTGGGTGGAGTCAAGTCACATTATAACATGTTGTTCATATAGCTAACTGGGTGTAGTCAAGTCACATTCAATAACATGTTGTTCATATAGCTAACTGGGTGGAGTCAAGTCACATTATAACATATTGTTCATATAGCTAACTGGGTGGAGTCAAGTCACATTATAACATATTGTTCATATAGCTAACTGGGTGGAGTCAAGTCACATTATAACATATTGTTCATATAGCTAACTGGGTGGAGTCAAGTCACATTATAACATATTGTCCATATAGCTAACTGGGTGTAGTCAAGTCACATTATAACATGTTGTCCATATAGCTAACTGGGTGTAGTCAAGTCACATTCAATAACATGTTGTTCATATAGCTAACTGGGTGTAGTCAAGTCACATTATAACATGTTGTTCATATAGCTAACTGGGTGTAGTCAAGTCACATTATAACATGTTGTTCATATAGCTAACTGGGTGGAGTCAAGTCACATTATAACATATTGTTCATATAGCTAACTGGGTGGAGTCAAGTCACATTATAACATGTTGTTCATATAGCTAACTGGGTGGAGTCAAGTCACATTATAACATATTGTTCATATAGCTAACTGGGTGTAGTCAAGTCACATTATAACATATTGTTCATATAGCTAACTGGGTGTAGTCAAGTCACATTATAACATATTGTTCATATAGCTAACTGGGTGTAGTCAAGTCACATTCAATAACATATTGTTCATATAGCTAACTGGGTGTAGTCAAGTCACATTATAACATGTTGTTCATATAGCTAACTGGGTGTAGTCAAGTCACATTATAACATATTGTTCATATAGCTAACTGGGTGTAGTCAAGTCACATTATAACATGTTGTTCATATAGCTAACTGGGTGTAGTCAAGTCACATTATAACATATTGTTCATATAGCTAACTGGGTGTAGTCAAGTCACATTATAACATATTGTTCATATAGCTAACTGGGTGGAGTCAAGTCACATTATAACATATTGTTCATATAGCTAACTGGGTGTAGTCAAGTCACATTCAATAACATATTGTTCATATAGCTAACTGGGTGGAGTCAAGTCACATTATAACATGTTGTCCATATAGCTAACTGGGTGTAGTCAAGTCACATTCAATAACATGTTGTTCATATAGCTAACTGGGTGGAGTCAAGTCACATTATAACATGTTGTTCATATAGCTAACTGGGTGGAGTCAAGTCACATTCAATAACATGTTGTTCATATAGCTAACTGGGTGTAGTCAAGTCACATTATAACATATTGTTCATATAGCTAACTGGGTGGAGTCAAGTCACATTATAACATATTGTTCATATAGCTAACTGGTTGTAGTCAAGTCACATTCAATAACATGTTGTTCATATATTCATATATCGAGGTTATTTTACAAGTTGTATATTTTTTATGTATAAATTGTAAGTCGTCTTTCATAATATCAGAACATTTGTTGTTTTCTATATTACAATGATCTCCTGCTTCCTGTGTAATTTGGTATGAAACCACTGAACATACTTTTTTTAACATTAATATTATGAACTGAATTCAGTAACAGCATCATAATATCATACCTGTTGAACAAAGCAACACACTAGAATGAGAGAAAGTATTAAAAGAGAAAGTGAGACATTATTATTAATATTATTATATATTATATTGTTATTATTAATATTATTATATATTATATTGTTATTATTATTATTATATATTATATTATTATATATTATATTTATTATTAATATTATTATTATATTATATTGTTATTATTAATATTATTATATATTATATTGTTATTATTAATATTATTATATTATTATTGTTATTATTAATATTATTATATATTATATTGTTATTATTAATATTATTATATTATTATTGTTATTATTAATATTATTATATATTATATTGTTATTATTAATATTATTATATATTATATTGTTATTATTATTATTATTATATATTATATTGTTATTATTAATATTATTATATATTATATTGTTATTATTAATATTATTATATATTATATTGTTATTATTAATATTATTATATATTATATTGTTATTATTAATATTATTATATTATATTGTTATTATTAATATTATTATATATTATATTGTTATTATTAATATTATTATATATTATATTGTTATTATTAATATTATTATATTATTATTGTTATTATTAATATTATTATATATTATATTGTTATTATTATATATTATTATATTATTATTATTATTGTTATTATTAATATTATTATATATTATATTGTTATTATTAATATTATTATATATTATATTGTTATTATTATTATTATATATTATATTGTTATTATTATTATTATTATTATTATATATTATATTGTTATTATTAATATTATTATATATTATATTGTTATTATTATTATTATTATATATTATATTGTTATTATTAATATTATTATATATTATATTGTTATTATTAATATTATTATATATTATATTGTTATTATTATTATTATTATATATTATATTGTTATTATTAATATTATTATATATTATATTGTTATTATTAATATTATTATATATTATATTGTTATTATTATTATTATTATTATATATTATATTGTTATTATTAATATTATTATATATTATATTGTTATTATTAATATTATTATATATTATATTGTTATTATTATTATTATTATATATTATATTGTTATTATTAATATTATTATATATTATATTGTTATTATTAATATTATTATATATTATATTGTTATTATTAATATTTGTATTATTAATATTATTATTATTATTATATTATTATTGTTATTATTATTAGTTCCACTACATGGATAAAAGGTGAAATATATCAATCACGTCTACATGTTCATGTGATGCATTAAATCACCTGACAGTTTGGATGTGTCTGTTAGTAAATGTCACTGTGTTAATAACCACAACCAACATGCTGGATCTCTGTTTAGTTGTCACTGTGTTAATAACCACAACCAACATGCTGGATCTCTGTTTAGTTGTCACTGTGTTAACCACAACCAACATGCTGGATCTCTGTTTAGTTGTCACTGTGTTAATAACCACAACCAACATGCTGGATCTCTGTTTAGTTGTCACTGTGTTAATAACCACAACCAACATGCTGGATCTCTGTTTAGTTGTTACTGTGTTAATAACCACAACCAACATGCTGGATCTCTGTTTAGTTGTCACTGTGTTAACCACAACCAACATGTTGGATCTCTGTTTAGTTGTCACTGTGTTAACCACAACCAACATGCTGGATCTCTGTTTAGTTGTCACTGTGTTAACCACAACCAACATGCTGGATCTCTGTTTAGTTGTCACTGTGTTAATAACCACAACCAACATGTTGGATCTCTGTTTAGTTGTCACTGTGTTAACCACAACCAACATGCTGGATCTCTGTTTAGTTGTCACTGTGTTAACCACAACCAACATGCTGGATCTCTGTTTAGTTGTCACTGTGTTAATAACCACAACCAACATGTTGGATCTCTGTTTAGTTGTCACTGTGTTAATAACCACAACCAACATGTTGTATCTCTGTTTAGTTGTCACTGTGTTAACCACAACCAACATGCTGGATCTCTGTTTAGTTGTCACTGTGTTAACCACAACCAACATGTTGGATCTCTGTTTAGTTGTCACTGTGTTAACCACAACCAACATGCTGGATCTCTGTTTAGTTGTCACTGTGTTAATAACCACAACCAACATGTTGGATCTCTGTTTAGTTGTCACTGTGTTAACCACAACCAACATGCTGGATCTCTGTTTAGTTGTCACTGTGTTAATAACCACAACCAACATGTTGGATCTCTGTTTAGTTGTCATACTGTGTTAATAACTGTGTTAATAACCACAACCAACATGCTGGATCTCTGTTTAGTTGTCACTGTGTTAACCACAACCAACATGTTGGATCTCTGTTTAGTTGTCACTGTGTTAATAACCACAACCAACATGCTGGATCTCTGTTTAGTTGTCACTGTGTTAACCACAACCAACATGTTGGATCTCTGTTTAGTTGTCACTGTGTTAACCACAACCAACATGCTGGATCTCTGTTTAGTTGTCACTGTGTTAATAACCACAACCAACATGTTGTATCTCTGTTTAGTTGTCACTGTGTTAATAACCACAACCAACATGCTGGATCTCTGTTTAGTTGTCACTGTGTTAACCACAACCAACATGTTGGATCTCTGTTTAGTTGTCACTGTGTTAATAACCACAACCAACATGCTGGATCTCTGTTTAGGGGTCAGTGCTCTAAAATGAGTCTCTCTGGGGAGAGAAAGGAGGGGGGGCCTGCCTCTAAAAGGAGTCTCTCTGGAGAACATGACACCAAAGCTAAGAGGTGAGATGACAATGTTGTTTTAGAATTGATTAAGAGTTTGTTTCTAAAACGGTACATCCACAATTTTTTCACATGTATTATTTTCCCCCAGAAATGATTGCTGATGGCCTTCATGTGTTATTTTCCCCCAGTAATGATTGCTGATGGCCTTCATGTGTCTGTAACATTGTTTTTCTAGGATTTTACAGTTTTTTCTGATTGCTTGCTTATCTTATATCATATCTAACCCTAACCACGACCTAACCTAACCACAACCTAACCTAACCTAACCACAACCTAACCACAACCTAACCTAACCACAACCTAACCTAACCACAACCTAACCTAACCTATCCACAACCTAACCTAACCACAACCTAACCTAACCTATCCACAACCTAACCACAACCTAACCTAACCACAACCTAACCTAACCACAACCTAACCTAACCACAACCTAACCTAACCACAACCTAACCTAACCTATCCACAACCTAACCACAACCTAACCTAACCACAACCTAACCTAACCTAACCACAACCTAACCACAACCTAACCTAACCACAACCTAACCTAACCACAACCTAACCTAACCACAACCTAACCACAACCTAACCTAACCACAACCTAACCTAACCACAACCTAACCACAACCTAACCTAACCACAACCTAACCTAACCTAACCTCCACAACCTAACCACAACCTAACCTAACCACAACCTAACCTAAACCTAACCACAACCTAACCACAACCTAACCTAACCACAACCTAACCTAACCACAACCTAACCACAACCTAACCTAACCTACAAACCTAACCACAACCTAACCACAACCTAACCTAACCTAACCACAACCTAACCACAACCTAACCTAACCACAACCTAACCACAACCTAACCACAACCTAACCTAACCACAACCTAACCACAACCTAACCACAACCTAACCTAACCACAACCTAACCACAACCTAACCACAACCTAACCTAACCTAACCACAACCTAACCTACACAACCTAACCTAACCACAACCTAACCACAACCTAACCACAACCTAACCACAACCTAACCTAACCACAACCTAACCTAACCAACCTAACCACAACCTAACCACAACCTAACCTAACCACAACCTAACCAACAACCTAACCTAACCACAACCTAACCTAACCTATCCACAACCTAACCACAACCTAACCTAACCACAACCTAACCTAACCTAACCACAACCTAACCACAACCTAACCTAACCACAACCTAACCTAACCACAACCTAACCACAAACCTAACCTAACCACAACCTAACCACAACGTAACCACAACCTAACCTAACCTAACCACAACCTAACCACAACCTAACCTAACCACAACCTAACCACAACCTAACCACAACCTAACCACAACCTAACCTAACCACAACCTAACCACAACCACAACCACAACCTAACCTAACCTAACCACAACCTAACCAACAACCTAACCTAACCACAACCTAACCTAACCACAACCTAACCACAACCTAACCTAACCACAACCTAACCACAACGTAACCACAACCTAACCTAACCTAACCACAACCTAACCACAACCTAACCTAACCACAACCTAACCACAACCTAACCACAACCTAACCTAACCACAACCTAACCACACAACCTAACCACAACCTAACCACAACCTAACCTAACCACAACCTAACCACAACGTAACCACAACCTAACTAACCTAACCTAACCACAACCTAACCACAACCTAACCTAACCACAACCTAACCACAACCTAACCACAACCTAACCACAACCTAACCTAACCACAACCTAACCACAACCTAACCACAACACCTGACATCAAAGTAACAAAACATTATACATCTCTTGCAAAAGAAAAACAATTCTTGCAAAACTCTTTAAACACTTAAAACATGTTTTGTTGTTGCTGCAACACAAACCATCATTTGAATAAGAACACAAAGCACCAACTACGCACTGACAGTATAAATGAAAACCACTTGAGACTTTTGCTTTTTCGGTGTGCAGGGCATAGCAGATTGCATGAAGTTTTGTCATACATGTCATAAACACACATAACACACAGGTATCTGGATGTGTAAAGTATGGCTGTGTATTCTGAACATAACACACAGGTATCTGGATGTGTAAAGTATGGCTGTGTATTCTGAACATAACACACAGGTATCTGGATGTGTAAAGGCTGTGTATTCTGAACATAACACACAGGTATCTGGATGTGTAAAGTATGGCTGTGTATTCTGAACATAACACACAGGTATCTGGATGTGTAAAGTATGGCTGTGTATTCTGAACATAACACACAGGTATCTGGATGTGTAAAGTATGGCTGTGTATTCTGAACATAACACACAGGTATCTGGATGTGTAAAGGCTGTGTATTCTGAACATAACACACAGGTATCTGGATGTGTAAAGGCTGTGTATTCTGAACATAACACACAGGTATCTGGATGTGTAAAGTATGGCTGTGTATTCTGAACATAACACACAGGTATCTGGATGTGTAAAGGCTGTGTATTCTGAACATAACACACAGGTATCTGGATGTGTAAAGGCTGTGTATTCTGAACATAACACACAGGTATCTGGATGTGTAAAGGCTGTGTATTCTGAACATAACACACAGGTATCTGGATGTGTAAAGGCTGTGTATTCTGAACATAACACACAGGTATCTGGATGTGTAAAGGCTGTGTATTCTGAACATAACACACAGGTATCTGGATGTGTAAAGTATGGCTGTGTATTCTGAACATAACACACAGGTATCTGGATGTGTAAAGGCTGTGTATTCTGAACATAACACACAGGTATCTGGATGTGTAAAGGCTGTGTATTCTGAACATAACACACAGGTATCTGGATGTGTAAAGTATGGCTGTGTATTCTGAACATAACACACAGGTATCTGGATGTGTAAAGTATGGCTGTGTATTCTGAACATAACACACAGGTATCCACATGTGTAAAGTATGGCTGTGTATTCTGAACATAACACACAGGTATCTGGATGTGTAAAGTATGGCTGTGTATTCTGAACATAACACACAGGTATCTGGATGTGTAAAGTATGGCTGTGTATTCTGAACATAACACACAGGTATCTGGATGTGTAAAGTATGGCTGTGTATTCTGAACATAACACACAGGTATCTGGATGTGTATAGTATGGCTGTGTATTCTGAACATAACACACAGGTATCTGGATGTGTAAAGTATGGCTGTGTATTCTGAACATAACACACAGGTATCTGGATGTGTAAAGTATGGCTGTGTATTCTGAACACCTGTTAAATCCCGGTGAGGCTTCTCCCTCTCTCGTTGACGGATGCTGGCTACCTCTGTCCGGTTCTCCTCTCTTCACTAGATGGACGGTAACTTTAGTGTTTAACCCCTCTGTGTCCAAGGACCAAACTTTTGAATATTATTTTCAGGGCACCTCAATAGCAGGTATTGAACGGGTAAATAATCACTAGTCAGAACCTCAACCTCAGTAAACATTCATTATAAAAATCATCTTAATATCTGATATTGTGAGTAAACAACCTCGAGAGTGCGTCTTCCAACCCTCCAATAAATTACATAATTCAACCCTCCCGGTTAGTAAATTTACCTCAACATGCCCCCGGAGAAGGCAGAGTAACGACACCAGCCTTTTAACGGGGCTGACAGACTGACTACAACGCTCGCGACGCTAAATGAATTTCGTCATTAAAAATGACACACTGCTCGCGCGCCATTAACTAACGTCTGGAAGTCAGTTCTATTTGTGAAACTCTTCTTATGTTTCCCCATCTGAGCTCAGAGTAGATGAGAGATGTAATGTTTGTCTCTGTTGTGTTGAAGTCCAATCCAGCAGGAGAGACCAGCCTCCCCTGTTCCCAGCTGTGTGTCCATGAAGAGTGACCGGTCTATGGAACTACCTATGACGTTTAGAGAGGGAGACTTTTCTACTAAACAAAGGTAAGAAGAACTCATGGGTCCTGGTCAGTGAGTTAAACAACACTGTCTCTAGTCATTTCTCCTCCCATTTTCCCATTTATTGTTGTTGTTTTCATAATCCATAGGCTCATCCTTTTTTCATTTTCGTAGTCGTAAAACAATATTAAACAAACACAACATTCTCTCCGTGTGTGTGTGTGCGTGTTTGTGTGTGTGTGTGTGTGTGCGCGCGCGTGCGTGTATGTGTGTGTGTGTGTACGTGTACTTCCTGGATGAGATGTAATCTCATGTTTTGTCCACAGAAACCAACAGGAGAGATCAGAGTCAGAGATTCTCAGTGGTCAGTCTTCCCAGAGTCATCAAACAGACCTGGCCTCCATATTCAGTGTATGTGGTCCTGTTATGTACATTTGTTTTTGTTTACCTCAAGTAAAGTTGATCTGTCAATCATTAATTTTGTTAATGTGTTGATGAGAAAGCATTTTGTCTCTTGCTTAACTTATTTACTTTATTTATTTCAGTTGCTTGAAGAGAAAATTATGACATTTGTGAAGAACGAGCTGAAGATGTTAAAGAGGATTCTTAGTCCAGAACCCCCAGAAGGCTTTGAGAGTCAGAAGCAGGATAAGGAAGTGGTGGACCCTGAAGATGAGCAGCAGGAGAGCAGTGCCAGAGAGGGGGCTCTGAAGATCACACTGCACATCCTGAGGAAAATGAACCAGAAGGAGCTTGCTGACACACTGGAGAAATGTAAGATCTGTCTGCCTCATGTTGAATGATGTTTTATAACATTTAAAAGATGTAGCTAAAGTACAGCTAAAGTAGCTGTGTAACTTAATGATATTGTAGCAGCCTTAACACAACACCTAGTGACCTCATCAAGTAGCAGCAGGGATGTGTGGTACTGATTTATTTATTTATTTAGAGAGAGAACATTAATAATATCATCAATAATACCAATAATAATATAATCAGTCACACCAGTCTGTAATGTATAATGAAAACATTTACACATTTATACAGTCAGTTTAGAGAATACATTATTGTAATTTAAAACTTTATAAGGCAATAAGCCATTTCACAATAATGTGAAACATTAATATTAAAATATTCTGTGTTATTTCTAGATTCAGATGAGCTTGCTGTGATTTGCCAACGTGAACTCAAATCTAATCTAAAGAAGAAGTTTCAATGTGTATTTGAGGGGATCGCTAAACAAGGAAACCCAACACTTCTCAATAAGATCTACACAGAGCTCTACATCACAGAGGGTGGAACAGGAGAGGTCAATAATGAACATGAACTGAGACAGATTGAGACAACAACCAGGAAACAAGCAAGACCAGAGACTGCAATCAAATGTAACGACATCTTCAAACCCTTAACTGGACAAGACAAACCTATCAGAACTGTGCTGACAAAGGGAGTCGCTGGCATTGGAAAAACAGTCTCTGTGCAGAAGTTCATTCTGGACTGGGCTGAAGGAAAAGCAAATCAGGATGGCCAATTTGTATTTTCATTCCCTTTCCGGGAGCTGAATTTGATGAAAGAGGACAAACACACTTTCATTGAACTTCTTAATCACGTCTCAATGGAAACCAAACAATCAGGAATCTCCAACTACGACAAGTACAAAGTTCTGTTCATCTTTGATGGTCTGGATGAGTGCCAACTGCCCCTAGACTTCCAGAAGAACAAGATCTGTTGGGACGTCACAGAGTCAACCTCAGTGGATGTTCTGCTGACAAATCTCATCAAGGGAAATCTGCTTCCCTCTGCTCTCCTCTGGATAACTACCCGACCTGCAGCAGCCAATAAGATCCCTTCAGGGTGTGTTGACCAGGTGACAGAGGTACGAGGGTTCAATGACCTGCAGAAGGAGGAGTACTTCAGGAAGAGATTCAGTGATGAGGACCTGGCCAACAGAATCATCTCACACATAAAGACATCAAGGAGTCTCCACATCATGTGCCACATTCCAGTCTTCTGTTGGATTTCTGCAACAGTCCTTGAACACATGCTGGAACATAAGAGAGAAGAGATGCCCAAGACTCTGACTGAGATGTACACACACCTTGTGGAGTTTCATACCAAACAGAAGAATGAAAAGTATCATGGGAAAGAAGAGACAGGTCTACACTGGAATAAAGAGAGCATTCTGTCACTGGGAAAACTGGCTTTTCAACAGCTTGTGAAGGGCAATCTGATTTTCTATGAAGAAGACCTGAAAGAGGCTGGCATTGATGTTAATGAAGCCTCAATCTACTCAGGATTGTGCACACAGCTCTTTAAAGAGGAATGTGGGCTGTACCAGGACAAGGTGTACTGCTTTGTTCATCTGAGCATTCAGGAGTTTCTGGCTGCTGTATATGTGATCCTCTCATTCATCAACAACAATGAGAATCTAATGGACAAACTGCAAACAAAAGACGAGCCTGAAGTTGCTTTCTACAAGAGTGCTGTGGATAAAGCCTTACAAAGTGAGACAGGAAACCTGGACCTTTTCCTCCGCTTCCTTCTGGGCCTCTCACTGGAGTCCAATCAGAAACACTTACGAGGTCTACTGACAAAGACAAGAAGCAGCTCACAGAGCCATGAAGAAACAGTCAAGTACATCAAGGAGAAGATCGGGGAGGATCTCTCTCCAGAGAGGAGCATCAATCTGTTCCACTGTCTGAATGAACTGAATGACCATTCTCTAGTGGAGGAGATCCAAAGATACCTGAGCTCAGGAAGTCTCTCAAAACCCAACCTGTCACCTGCACAGTGGTCAGCTCTGGTCTTTGTGTTGCTGACTTCAGAAAAGGAGCTGGATGTGTTTGACCTGAAGAAATACTCCAGATCAGAGGAAGGTCTTCTGAGGCTGCTGCCAGTGGTCAAAGTCTCCAGAGCTGTTCTGTGAGTAAATAAAATGACATATAAGAACTAATCATCAGGAAGAAAGATTCAGTTTAGAGAAAAATATGTATTATAATATGTGTATAATATTATATTGTAAAACATATTGAATAAATTCATTGATTTTCACATTAGTATAACAATATGACCATACAATTATAGGAGACGGAAGATTAATCTATATGTTGTTTGAGAGAATAAACCAAATGCATCTGCCATTGTCCTTCTACACTACTGGTGTTAAATTAACAGTGTGTTTGTGAAGTCATGATGATCTCTTTGTCAGGCTGTCAGGCTGTGGAGTCACAGAGGAAGGCTGTGCTTCTCTGGTCTCAGCTCTGGAGTCAAACCCCTCACACCTGAGAGAGCTGGACCTGCGTAACAATGACCTGAAGGATTCAGGAGTGAAGCTGCTCTCTGCTGGACTGGGGAATCCCCACTGTAAACTGGAGACTCTGAGGTCAGTATTCCTGTAGTTGGTCAACAAGTGATAACTGTTCACCAGATACACATGTGTTTACCAGACACACATAGTCCACACCATATGTGTTTGGACAGTGAGGTTTATAGTTTTAAATGTGGTGCTCTGCTCCAGCATTTTGGATTTGAGATATAATGTTTCATATTAGGAGACAGTACAGAATGTCACCTTTTATTTGAGGTTAAAGGTGAGAGGTTAGTATGTTCTGTTGTAGGCTCTGTTATTGGTAATGGTGAGAGGTTAGCATGTTTTGTTGTAGCCTCTGTTATTGGTAATGGTGAGAGGTTAGCATGTTTTGTTGTATCCTCTGTTATTGGTAATGGTGAGAGGTTAGCATGTTTTGTTGTAGTCTCTGTTATTGGTAATTGGGAGAGGTTAGCATGTTTTGTTGTAGCCTCTGTTATTGGTAATGGTTAGAGGTTAGTATGTACTGTTGTAGCCTCTGTCGTTGGTAATGGTGAGAGGTTAGCATGTTTTGTTGTAGTCTCTGTTACTGGTAATGGTGAGAGGTTAGCATGTTTCGTTGTAGCCTCTGTTATTGGTAATGGTGAGAGGTTAGCGTGTTTTGTTGTAGCCTCTGTTATTGGTAATGGTGAGAGGTTAGCATGTTTTGTTGTAGCCTCTGTTATTGGTAATGGTGAGAGGTTAGCATGTTCTGTTGTAGCCTCTGTTTTTGGTAATGGTGAGAGGTCAGCATGTTCTGTTGTAGCCTCTGTTATTGGTAATGGTGAGAGGTTAGCATGTTTTGTTGTAGTCTCTGTTACTGGTAATGGTGAGAGGTTAGCATGTTTCGTTGTAGCCTCTGTTTTTGGTAATGGTGAGAGGTCAGCATGTTCTGTTGTAGCCTCTGTCGTTGGTAATGGTGAGAGGTTAGCATGTTTTGTTGTAGTCTCTGTTATTGGTAATGGTGAGAGATTACCATGTTTTGTTGTAGAATGTTATTGGTAATGGTGAGAGGTTAGCATGTGTTGTTGTAGACTCTGTTATTGGTAATGGTGAGAGATTACCATGTTTTGTTGTAGACTGTTATTGGTAATGGTGAGAGATTACCATGTTTTGTTGTATCCTCTGTTATTGGTAATGGTGAGAGGTTAGCATGTTTTGTTGTAGTCTCTGTTATTGGTAATTGGGAGAGGTTAGCATGTTTTGTTGTAGCCTCTGTTATTGGTTATGTTGAGAGGTTAGCATGTTTTGTTGTAGCCTCTGTTATTGGTAATGATGAGAGGTTAGTATGTTTTGTTGTAGTCTCTGTTATTGGTAATGGTGAGAGGTTAGCATGTTTTGTTGTAGCCTCTGTTATTGGTAATGGTGAGAGGTTAGCATGTTTTGTTGTATCCTCTGTTATTGGTAATGGTGAGAGGTTAGCATGTTTTGTTGTAGTCTCTGTTATTGGTAATGGGAGAGGTTAGCATGTTTTGTTGTAGCCTCTGTTATTGGTAATGGTTAGAGGTTAGTATGTTTGTTGTAGCCTCTGTTATTGGTAATGGTGAGAGGTTAGCATGTTTTGTTGTAGTCTCTGTTACTGGTAATGGTGAGAGGTTAGCATGTTTCGTTGTAGCCTCTGTTATTGGTAATGGTGAGAGGTTAGCGTGTTTTGTTGTAGCCTCTGTTATTGGTAATGGTGAGAGGTTAGCATGTTTTGTTGTAGCCTCTGTTATTGGTAATGGTGAGAGGTTAGCATGTTCTGTTGTAGCCTCTGTTTTTGGTAATGGTGAGAGGTCAGCATGTTCTGTTGTAGCCTCTGTTATTGGTAATGGTGAGAGGTTAGCATGTTTTGTTGTAGTCTCTGTTACTGGTAATGGTGAGAGGTTAGCATGTTTCGTTGTAGCCTCTGTTTTTGGTAATGGTGAGAGGTCAGCATGTTCTGTTGTAGCCTCTGTCGTTGGTAATGGTGAGAGGTTAGCATGTTTTGTTGTAGTCTCTGTTATTGGTAATGGTGAGAGATTACCATGTTTTGTTGTAGACTGTTATTGGTAATGGTGAGAGGTTAGCATGTGTTGTTGTAGACTCTGTTATTGGTAATGGTGAGAGATTACCATGTTTTGTTGTAGACTGTTATTGGTAATGGTGAGAGATTACCATGTTTTGTTGTAGCCTCTGTTATTGGTAATGGTGAGAGGTTAGCATGTTTTGTTGTAGCCTCTGTCATTGGTAATGTTGAGAGGTTAGTATGTTTTGTTGTAGTCTCTGTTATTGGTAATGGTGAGAGGCTAGCATGTTTTGTTGTAGTCTCTGTTATTGGTAATGGTGAGAGGTTAGCATGTTTTGTTGTAGCCTCTGTCATTGGTAATGTTGAGAGGTTAGTATGTTTTGTTGTAGTCACTGTTATTGGTAATGGTGAGAGGCTAGCATGTTTTGTTGTAGTCTCTGTTATTGGTAATGGTGAGAGGTTAGCATGTTTTGTTGTAGTCTCTGTTATTGGTAATTGGGAGAGGTTAGCATGTTTTGTTGTAGCCTCTGTTATTGGTAATGGTTAGAGGTTAGTATGTACTGTTGTAGCCTCTGTCGTTGGTAATGGTGAGAGGTTAGCATGTTTTGTTGTAGTCTCTGTTACTGGTAATGGTGAGAGGTTAGCATATTTTGTTGTAGCCTCTGTTATTGGTAATGGTGAGAGGTTAGCGTGTTTTGTTGTAGCCTCTGTTATTGGTAATGGTGAGAGGTTAGCATGTTTTGTTGTAGCCTCTGTTATTGGTAATGGTGAGAGGTTAGCATGTTCTGTTGTAGCCTCTGTTTTTGGTAATGGTGAGAGGTCAGCATGTTCTGTTGTAGCCTCTGTTATTGGTAATGGTGAGAGGTTAGCATGTTTTGTTGTAGTCTCTGTTACTGGTAATGGTGAGAGGTTAGCATGTTTCGTTGTAGCCTCTGTTTTTGGTAATGGTGAGAGGTCAGCATGTTCTGTTGTAGCCTCTGTCGTTGGTAATGGTGAGAGGTTAGCATGTTTTGTTGTAGTCTCTGTTATTGGTAATGGTGAGAGATTACCATGTTTTGTTGTAGACTGTTATTGGTAATGGTGAGAGGTTAGCATGTGTTGTTGTAGACTCTGTTATTGGTAATGGTGAGAGATTACCATGTTTTGTTGTAGACTGTTATTGGTAATGGTGAGAGATTACCATGTTTTGTTGTAGCCTCTGTTATTGGTAATGGTGAGAGGTTAGCATGTTTTGTTGTAGCCTCTGTTATTGGTAATGGTTAGAGGTTATTATGTACTGTTGTAGCCTCTGTCGTTGGCAATGGTGAGAGGTTAGCATGTTTTGTTGTAGCCTCTGTTATTGGTAATGGTGAGAGGTTAGCATGTTTTGTTGTAGCCTCTGTTATTGGTAATGGTGAGAGGTTAGCATGTTTTGTTGTAGCCTCTGTTATTGGTAATGGTGAGAGATTACCATGTTTTGTTGTAGCCTCTGTTATTGGTAATGGTGAGAGATTACCATGTTTTGTTGTAGCCTCTGTTATTGGTAATGGTGAGAGGTTAGCATGTTTTGTTGTAGCCTCTGTTATTGGTAATGGTTAGAGGTTATTATGTACTGTTGTAGCCTCTGTTATTGGTAATGGTGAGAGATTACCATGTTTTGTTGTAGCCTCTGTTATTGGTAATGGTGAGAGGTTAGCATGTTTTGTTGTAGCCTCTGTTATTGGTAATGGTGAGAGATTACCATGTTTTGTTGTAGCCTCTGTTATTGGTAATGGTGAGAGATTACCATGTTTTGTTGTAGCCTCTGTTATTGGTAATGGTGAGAGGTTAGCATGTTTTGTTGTAGCCTCTGTTATTGGTAATGGTTAGAGGTTATTATGTACTGTTGTAGCCTCTGTCGTTGGCAATGGTGAGAGGTTAGCATGTTTTGTTGTAGTCTCTGTTATTGGTAATGGTGAGAGGTTAGCATGTTTTGTTGTATCCTCTGTCATTGGTAATGTTGAGAGGTTAGTATGTTTTGTTGTAGTCTCTGTTATTGGTAATGGTGAGAGGCTAGCATGTTTTGTTGTAGTCTCTGTTATTGGTAATGGTGAGAGGTTAGCATGTTTTGTTGTAGCCTCTGTAATTTTCTCACTCATTGTTATTCTTGATTCATTCATGATTTTTCCTTATCAAGACATAATCAGGATTAATTTAGTAGTCTTTAGAAACCTCTACTCACTTAGAAGTAAAATGAGTCCTGTCATCATCCACCATTCAGTTACTAAAACATAACCCAAAACATACTAAAAATGCTATAAACAAGGTTGGGACCAAATACTAAACTTTTGACTAATTTAATACACTATAAGTGAATTGGTCAGAATAATTATAACTTACTTATTCAAATAGGGGGACTAGATACATAAAGTGCTTTTATTTTTAAATGGTGAAACAGATATGTATGAAAATACCCTCAAATAAAAGGTGACATTATATACTGTCACCTCAAATGAAACATTTGATCTCAAATCCAAAATGTTGGAGAATAGAGCCACATTTAAAATGTTAGCTTCACTGTCTAAATAGATATGGTGTGGACTGTATACTCAATACAATCTAAATCTGATACCTCACTGTCTGTCTTCTGACTGATACTGCTTTTAAACTGGTCTGGTCAGTCTACTATAGTATTTGTACTATACATGTTTCTATCTGCAGGCAATACTTTGATCATTTGTCATTTTTAATGATACATTAATTTATGAATAGATATGACAGGTTTCAGGACACTGATATATCTGAAAATGTTGAACAAATATATATTTTCACCACTAAAGTATAGCAGTGTGATTTTAATATGATTTGACTCTTTGCAGGCTGTCAGGCTGTCTAGTCACAGAGGAAGGCTGTGCTTCTCTGGTCTCAGCTCTGGAGTCAAACCCCTCACACCTGAGAGAGCTGGATCTGAGTAACAATGACCTGAAGGATTCAGGAGTGAAGCTGCTCTCTGCTGGACTGGGGAATCCCCACTGTAAACTGGAGACTCTGAGGTCAGTATTCCTGTAGTTGGTCAACAAGTGATAACTGTTCACCAGATCCACATGTGTTTACCAGACACACATAGTCCACACCATATGTGTTTGGACAGTGAAGCTTACAGTTTTAAATGTGGTGCTCTGCTCCAGCATTTTGGATTTGAGATATAATGTTTCTTATTAGGAGACAGTACAGAATGTCACCTTTTATTTGAGGTTAAAGGTGAGGGGTTAGCATGTTTTGTTGTGTCCTCTGTTATTGGTAATGGTGAGAGGTTAGCATGTTTTGTTGTGTCCTCTGTTATTGGTAATGGTGAGAGGTTAGCATGTTTTGTTGTAGTCTCTGTTTTTTTTTTTTTTTTTTATTTCACCTTTATTTAACCAGGTAGGCTAGTTGAGAACAAGTTCTCATTTGCAACTGCGACCTGGCCAAGATAAAGCATAGCAGTGTGAACAGACAACACAGAGTTACACATGGAGTAAACAATTAACAAGTCAATAACACAGTAGAAAAAATGGGCAGTCTATATACAATGTGTGCAAATGGCATGAGGAGGTAGGCGAATAATACAATTTTGCAGATTAACACTGGAGTGATAAATGATCAGATGGTCATGTACAGGTAGAGATATTGGTGTGCAAAAGAGCAGAAAAGTAAATAAATAAAAACAGTATAAAACAGTATGGGAATGAGGTAGGTGAAAATGGGTGGGCTATTTACCTATAGACTATGTACAGCTGCAGCGATCGGGTTAGCTGCTCGGATAGCTGATGTTTGAAGTTGGTGAGGGAGATAAAAGTCTCCAACTTCAGCGATTTTTGCAATTCGTTCCAGTCACAGGCAGCAGAGTACTGGAACGAAAGGCGGCCAAATGAGGTGTTGGCTTTAGGGATGATCAGTGAGATACACCTGCTGGAGCGAGTGCTACGGATGGGTGCTGCCATCGTGACCAGTGAACTGAGATAAGGCGGAGCTTTACCTAGCATGGACTTGTAGATGACCTGGAGCCAGTGGGTCTGGCGACGAATATGTAGTGAGGGCCAGCCGACTAGAGCATACAAGTCGCAGTGGTGGGTGGTATAAGGTGCTTTAGAGACAAAACGGATGGCACTGTGATAGACTGCATCCAGTTTGCTGAGTAGAGTGTTGGAAGCCATTTTGTAGATGACATCGCCGAAGTCGAGGATCGGTAGGATAGTCAGTTTTACTAGGGTAAGCTTGGCAGCGTGAGTGAAGGAGGCTTTGTTGCGGAATAGAAAGCCGACTCTTGATTTGATTTTCGATTGGAGATGTTTGATGTGAGTCTGGAAGGAGAGTTTGCAGTCTAGCCAGACACCTAGGTACTTATAGATGTCCACATATTCAAGGTCGGAACCATCCAGGGTGGTGATGCTAGTCGGGCATGCGGGTGCAGGCAGCAATCGGTTGAAAAGCATGCATTTGGTTTTACTCGCGTTTAAGAGCAGTTGGAGGCCACGGAAGGAGTGCTGTATGGCATTGAAGCTTGTTTGGAGGTTAGATAGCACAGTGTCCAATGACGGGCCGAAAGTATATAGAATGGTGTCATCTGCGTAGAGGTGGATCAGGGAATTGCCCGCAGCAAGAGCAACATCATTGATATATACAGAGAAAAGAGTCGGCCCGAGAATTGAACCCTGTGGCACCCCCATAGAGACTGCCAGAGGACCGGACAACATGCCCTCCGATTTGATACACTGAACTCTGTCTGCAAAGTAATTGGTGAACCAGGCAAGACAGTCATCCGAAAAACCGAGGCTGTTGAGTCTGCCGATAAGAATATGGTGATTGACAGAGTCGAAAGCCTTGGCGAGGTCGATGAAGACGGCTGCACAGTACTGTCTTTTATCGATGGCGGTTATGATATCGTTTAGTACCTTGAGTGTGGCTGAGGTGCACCCGTGACCGGCTCGGAAACCAGATTGCACAGCGGAGAAGGTACGGTGGGATTCGAGATGGTCAGTGACCTGTTTGTTGACTTGGCTTTCGAAGACCTTAGATAGGCAGGGCAGGATGGATATAGGTCTGTAACAGTTTGGGTCCAGGGTGTCTCCCCCTTTGAAGAGGGGGATGACTGCGGCAGCTTTCCAATCCCTGGGGATCTCAGACGATATGAAATAGAGGTTGAACAGGCTGGTAATAGGGGTTGCTACAATGGCGGCAGATAGTTTCAGAAATAGCGGGTCCAGATTGTCAAGCCCAGCTGATTTGTACGGGTCCAGGTTTTGCAGCTCTTTCAGAACATCTGCTATCTGGATTTGGGTAAAGGAGAACCTGGAGAGGCTTGGTTGAGGAGCTACGGGGGGGGGCGGAGCTGTTGGCCGAGGTTGGAGTAGCCAGGCGGAAGGCATGGCCAGCCGTTGAGAAGTGCTTATTAAAGTTTTCGATAATCATGGATTTATCGGTGGAGACCGTGTTTCCTAGCCTCGGTGCAGTGGGCAGCTGGGAGGAGGTGCTCTTGTTCTCCATGGACTTCACAGTGTCCCAGAACTTTTTGGAGTTGGGGCTACAGGATGCAAACTTCTGCCTGAAGAAGCTGGCCTTAGCTTTCCTGACTGACTGCGTGTATTGGTTCCTGACTTCCCTGAACAGTTGCATATCACGGGGGCTATTCGATGCTATTGCAGTCCGCCACAGGATGTTTTTGTGCTGGTCGAGGGCAGTCAGGTCTGGAGTGAACCAAGGGCTGTATCTGTTCTTGGTTCTGCATTTTTTGAACGGAGCATGCTTATCTAAAATGGTGAGGAAGTTACTTTTAAAGAATGACCATGCATCCTCAACTGACGGGATGAGGTCAATGTCCTTCCAGGATACCCGGGCCAGGTCGATTAGAAAGGCCTGCTCACAGAAGTGTTTTAGGGAGCGTTTGACAGTGATGAGGGGTGGTCGTTTGACTGCGGCTCCGTGGCGGATACAGGCAATGAGGCAGTGATCGCTGAGATCCTGGTTGAAGACAGCGGAGGTATATTTGGAGGGCCAGTTGGTCAGGATGACATCTATGAGGGTGCCCTTGTTTACAGAGTTAGGGTTGTACCTGGTGGGTTCTTTGATGATTTGAGTGAGATTGAGGGCATCTAGCTTAGATTGTAGGACTGCCGGGGTGTTTAGCATATCACAGTTTAGGTCACCTAACAGAACAAACTCTGAAGCTAGATGGGGGGCGATCAATTCACAAATGGTGTCCAGGGCACAGCTGGGAGCTGAGGGTGGTCGGTAGCAGGCGGCAACAGTGAGAGACTTGTTTCTGGAGAGAGTAATTTTCAAAATTAGTAGTTCAAACTGTTTGGGTATGGACCTGGAAAGTATGACATTACTTTGCAGGCTATCTCTGCAGTAGACTGCGACTCCGCCCCCTTTGGCAGTTCTATCTTGACGGAAGATGTTATAGTTGGGTATGGAAATCTCTGAATTTTTGGTGGCCTTCCTGAGCCAGGATTCAGACACGGCAAGGACATCAGGGTTAGCAGAGTGTGCTAAAGCAGTGAGTAAAACAAACTTAGGGAGGAGGCTTCTGATGTTGACATGCATAAAACCAATACTTTTTCGATCACAGAAGTCAACAAATGAGGGTACCTGGGGACATGCAGGGCTTGGGTTTACCTCCACATCACCCGCGGAACAGAGAAGGAGTAGTATGAGGGTGCGGCTAAAGGCTATCAAAACTGGTCGCCTAGAGCGTTGGGGACAGAGAATAAAAGGAGCAGGTTTCTGGGCATGGTAGAATATATTCAGGGCATAATGCGCAGACAGGGGTATGGTGGGGTGCGGGTACAGCGGAGGTAAGCCCAGGCACTGGGTGATGATGAGAGAGGTTGTATCTCTGGACATGCTGGTTGTAATGGGTGAGGTCACCGCATGTGTGGGGGGTGGGACAAAGGAGGTAACAGGGGTATGCAGAGTGGATCTAGGGGCTCCATTGTGAACTAAAACAATGATAACTAACCTGAACAACAGTATACAAGGCATATTGACATTTGAGAGAGACATACAGCGAGGCATACAGTAATCACAGGTGTTGAATTGGGAAAGCTAGCTAAAAACAGTAGGCGAGGCTAATCAGCTAGCACAACAAACAGCAGGTAAAATGGCGTTGACTAGGCAACTGGGCCGACAGATAAACAAACAAGCAGAATGGAGTACCGTGATTAATGGACAGTTATCTGTTATTGGTAATGGTGAGAGGTTAGTATGTTTTGTTGTAGCCTCTGTAATTGGTAATGGTGAGAGGTTAGCATGTTTTGTTGTAGCCTCTGTTATTGGTTATGTTGAGAGGTTAGCATGTTTTGTTGTAGCCTCTGTTATTGGTAATGATGAGAGGTTAGTATGTTTTGTTGTAGTCTCTGTTATTGGTAATGGTGAGAGGTTAGCATGTTTGGTTGTAGCCTCTGTTATTGGTAATGGT
The DNA here is from genome assembly GCF_021184085.1 of Oncorhynchus gorbuscha. Taxonomy (NCBI): domain Eukaryota; kingdom Metazoa; phylum Chordata; class Actinopteri; order Salmoniformes; family Salmonidae; genus Oncorhynchus; species Oncorhynchus gorbuscha. Next base: position 45,256 of record NW_025745896.1, on the reverse strand, counting down.
GAGAGGTTAGCATGTTTTGTTGTATCCTCTGTTATTGGTAATGGTGAGAGGTTAGCATGTTTTGTTGTAGCCTCTGTTATTGGTAATGGTGAGAGGTTAGTATGTTTTGTTGTAGCCTCTGTAATTGGTAATGGTGAGAGGTTAGCATGTTTTGTTGTAGCCTCTGTTATTGGTAATGATGAGAGGTTAGTATGTTTTGTTGTAGTCTCTGTTATTGGTAATGGTGAGAGGTTAGCATGTTTTGTTGTAGCCTCTGTTATTGGTAATGGTGAGAGGTTAGCATGTTTTGTTGTAGTCTCTGTTATTGGTAATGGTGAGAGGTTAGTATGTTTTGTTGTAGCCTCTGTAATTGGTCATGGTGAGAGGTTAGCATGTTTTGTTGTAGCCTCTGTTATTGGTTATGTTGAGAGGTTAGCATGTTTTGTTGTAGCCTCTGTTATTGGTAATGATGAGAGGTTAGTATGTTTTGTTGTAGTCTCTGTTATTGGTAATGGTGAGAGGTTAGCATGTTTTGTTGTAGCCTCTGTTATTGGTAATGGTGAGAGGTTAGCATGTTTTGTTGTAGCCTCTGTTATTGGTAATGGTGAGAGGTTAGTATGTTTTGTTGTAGACTGTTATTGGTAATGGTGAGAGGTTAGCGTGTTTTGTTGTAACCTCTGTTATTGGTAATGGTGAGAGGTTAGTATGTTTTGTTGTAGCCTCTATTGGTAATGGTGAGAGGTTAGTATGTTTTGTTGTAGTCTCTGTTATTGGTAATGGTGAGAGGCTAGCATGTTTTGTTGTAGTCTCTGTTATTGGTAATGGTGAGAGGTTAGCATGTTTTGTTGTAGCCTCTGTAATTTTCTCACTCATTGTTATTCTTGATTCATTCATGATTTTTCCTTATCAAGACATAATCAGGATTAATTTAGTAGTCTTTAGAAACCTCTACTCACTTAGAAGTAAAATGAGTCCTGTCATCATCCACCATTCAGTTACTAAAACATAACCCAAAACATACTAAAAATGCTATAAACAAGGTTGGGACCAAATACTAAACTTTTGACTAATTTAATACACTATAAGTGAATTGGTCAGAATACTTATAACTTACTTATTCAAATAGGGGGACTAGATACATAAATTGCTTTTATTTTTCTCAATGCTGAAACAGAAATGTATTAAAATACCTTCAAATAAAAGGTGACATTATATACTGTCACCTCATATGAAACATTTGATCTGAAATCCAAAATGTTGAAGTATAGAGACACATTTAATGTTAGCTTCACTGTCAAAATAGATATGGTGTGGACTGTATACTCAATACAATCTAAATCTGATACTTCACTGTCTAAATAGATATGGTGTGGACTGTATACTCAATACAATCTATATCTGATTCCTCACTGTCTAAATAGATATGGTGTGGACTGTATACTCAATACAATCTATATCTGATTCCTCACTGTCTAAATAGATATGGTGTGGACTGTATACTCGATACAATCTAAATCTGATACCTACATTTACATTTACATTTAAGTCATTTAGCAGACGCTCTTATCCAGAGCGACTTACCTCACTGTCTTCTGACTGATACTGCTTTTTAAACTGCTCTGGTCAGTCTACTATAATATTTGTACTATACATTTTTCTCTCTTCAAGCAATACTTTGATAATTTGTCATTTATAATAATGATACATTCATTTATGAATAGATATGGAAGGTTTCAGGACACTGATATATCTGAATATGTTGAAAAAATATACTGAAACTATTTTCACCACCAAAGAATATCAGTGTGATTTTAAAATGATTTGACTCTTTGCAGGCTGTCAGGCTGTCTAGTCACAGAGGAAGGCTGTGCGTCTCTGGTCTCAGCTCTGAAGTCAAACCCCTCACACCTCAGAGAGCTGGACCTGAGCTACAATCACCCGGGAGACTCAGGGGTCAGACTGCTCTCTGCTGGACTGGAGGATCCACACTGCAGACTGGAGAAACTCAAGTATGTAGAGGGTTTATGTCAATGTTCATATCAGACATGTTTGACTTATCAGGCTAGTTAAGACAAACATTCTAACCACCACTTGGACAAAGTTATATGCTGACTGTGTGTGTGTGTGTGTGTGTGTGTGTGTGTGTGTGTGTGTGTGTGTGTCTCCAGTGTGTGTGTGTGTCTCCAGTGTGTGTGTGTGTGTGTCTCCAGTGTGTGTGTGTGTGTGTGTGTGTGTGTGTGTGTGTGTGTGTGTGTGTGTGTGTGTGTGTGTGTGTGTGTGTGTGTGTGTGTGTGTGTGTGTGTGTGTGTGTCTCCAGTGTGTGTGTGTGTGTGTGTGTGTGTGTGTGTGTCTCCAGTGTGTGTGTGTGTGTGTGTGTGTGTGTGTGTGTGTGTGTGTGTGTGTGTGTGTGTGTGTGTGTGTGTGTGTGTGTGTGTGTGTGTGTGTGTGTGTGTGTGTCCCTCAATGACTGTCTGTTCTTCTGCTTAGTGTGTGTGTGTGTGTGTGTGTGTGTGTGTGTGTGTGTGTGTGTGTGTGTGTGTGTGTGTGTGTGTGTGTGTGTGTGTGTGTGTGTGTGTGTGTGTGTGTCCGCTACAGTGTGGAACATGGTGGAGAGAACAGAATGAAACCTGGGCTTAGAAAATGTGAGTGTTGACTGCTGTGAAGAATATGACTAAGAATAAGTCTTAATTCAAGTTAAGTCAAAGTCAAAGACCATCATCATTACTGACTTGGTCATATTAAATATCAGCTGTAGTTCTACAGAAGCAGAAATCAGG
>NW_025745896.1:0-40000 GCF_021184085.1 Oncorhynchus gorbuscha | reverse complement strand
AGAGACAGAGACAGAGACAGAGACAGAGACAGAGACAGAGACAGAGACAGAGACAGAGACAGAGACAGAGACAGAGACAGAGACAGAGACAGAGACAGAGTCTAATATACTGATATACAGTGAGAGAGAGAGAGAGAGAGAGAGAGAGGGAGGGTCGAGAGTCAGAACAGAGGGAAAGAGAGAGAGAGGGAGGGTAGATAGTCAGAACAGAGGGAGAGAGAGAGAGAGGATGTGTGGAAGTTGCTTTATATTTGGTAATTGGGGGCCTTTGAGCCCTGGTGGGCTGGGTGACATCAGTGACTCTCTGAGAGATATGAGTTGCTGTGGAGGGAGAGCAGAGAGAGAGAGAAGGAGGGAGGGATTAGTCAGCAGAAATGATTCAGGACGACGTTCGTCTTTAAATGTACTTCTTCATTTCTCTCTTTCCCCACTGAGGAAGATAAAGGACACACACACACATAGACAGACAGACACGAGGGGTAGGTAATCAGGAATTCCTCCCAAGGTGTGTATATTGATTTCAGTCCCCTTCTCATTAACTAGCTACTGACAGTGACCAGAGATGGCTAGATTGAGCTAGAGGTGTGTGTGTGTGTGTGTGTGTGTGTGTGTGTGTGTGTGTGTGTGTGTGTGTGTGTGTGTGTGTGTGTGTGTGTGTGTGTGTGTGTGTGTGTGTGTGTGTGTGTGTGTGTGTGTGTGTGTGTGTGTGTGTGTGTGTGTGTGTGTGTGTGTGTGTGTGTACAAGCGTTTTTACATGTGTGTTTTTGTGAGAGTTAACAGGACTTTCGATAAGAATGACACACACAGCTCTGATTCCATTTCCTGCTTTGTGTTTCAATTAGGTCTCAGTGGAATAGTGACTCTCTGAGAGATACGAGTTGCTGTGTAAACTTTTGTTAATGACCAAATACTTATTTTCCACCATAATTTGCAAATAAATTAATTAAAAATGTGATTTTCTGGATTTTTTCCCCTCATTTTGTCTGTCATAGTTGAAGTGTACCTATGGTGAAAATTACAGGCCTCTCTCATCATTTTAAGTGGGAGAACTTGCACAATTGGTGGCTGACTAAATACTTTTTTGCCCCACTGTAGTTGGTCACGCATGTGTTAACACAATGTGTTGTGACGATAGTTGGCCAAGCCTGTACTTGCCCAAGCCTATGTTAAAACAATGTATTGTGACGATAGTTGGTCAAGCCTGTGTTAACACAATGTTTAGGGACTCATTATGAATGGTTAAGGTTTGGGATAGAGTTTAAACATTAAGATTAGGGCCTCATTATGAATGGTTAAGGTTTGGGATAGATTTATAACAGAATGTTTAGGGCCTCATTATGAATGGTTAAGGTTTGGGATAGAGTTTATACATTAAGATTAGGGCCTCATTATGAATGGTTAAGGTTTGGGATAGAGTTTAAACAGAACGTTTAGGGCCCGATTATGAATGGTTAAGGTTTGGGATAGAGTTAAAACATTAAGTTTAGGGCCTCATTATGAATGGTTAAGGTTTGGGATAGAGTTAAAACATTAAGTTTAGGGCCTCATTATGAATGGTTAAGGTTTGGGATAGAGTTTAAACATTAAGTTTAGGGCCTCATTATGAATGGTTAAGGTTTGGGATAGAGTTTAAACATTAAGGTTAGGGCCTCATTATGAATGGTTAAGGTTTGGGATAGAGTTATAACAGAACGTTTAGGGCCTCATTATGAATGGTTAAGGTTTGGGATAGAGTTATAACAGAACGTTTAGGGCCTCATTATGAATGGTTAAGGTTTGGGATAGAGTTATAACAGAACGTTTAGGGCCTCATTATGAATGGTTAAGGTTTGGGATAGAGTTATAACAGAACGTTTAGGGCCTCATTATGAATGGTTAAGGTTTGGGATAGAGTTATAACAGAACGTTTAGGGCCTCATTATGAATGGTTAAGGTTTGGGATAGAGTTATAACAGAACGTTTATGTCATGCAGGTGATAGAGGACCCAAAAGCGACTTAACAGAAACAGAGTTTATTCAAGTCCAAACAGGGAATAACAGAAATCCTCTAGTCTGTAGAGGGAATAACAAGAGAAGCGGCCACAGACTGCAGGTCGCTTAAGGTAGGCGCAGGCCGTAGTTGACAGAGACACCTGCTCACACGCAGCATCTGATGAAGGCAAAAAACACGACAGGACAGGGCGAAACACAATCACAGCACGGTGAATACTAAACAAGGAACCGACGGGACAGGAACGGAACACAAAGGAATAAATAGGGACTCCAATCAGGGGAAAGGATCGGAAACAGGTGTGGGAAGACTAAATGATGATTAGGGGAATAGGAACAGCTGGGAGCAGGAACGGAACGATAGAGAGAAGAGAGAGCGAGAGAGTGAGAGAGGGAGGAGGAGAGAGAGAGGGATAGAAAGAGGGAAAGAACCTAATAAGACCAGCAGAGGGAAACGAATAGAATGGGGAGCACAGGGACAAGACATGATAATAAATGACAAACATGACAGTTTAGGGCCTCATTATGAATGGTTAAGGTTTGGGATAGAGTTATAACAGGATGTTTAGGGCCTCATTATGAATGGTTAAGGTTTGGGATAGAGTTTAAACATTAAGGTTAGGGCCTCATTATGAATGGTTAAGGTTTGGGATAGAGTTTAAACATTAAGATTAGGGCCTCATTATGAATGGTTAACGTTTGGGATAGAGTTTAAACATTAAGATTAGGGCCTCATTATGAATGGTTCAGGTTTGGGACAGAGTTTAAACATTAAGATTAGGGCCTCATTATGAATGGTTAAGGTTTGGGATAGAGTTATAACAGAACGTTTAGGGCCTCATTATGAATGGTTAAGGTTTGGGATAGAGTTATAACAGAACGTTTAGGGCCTCATTATGAATGGTTAAGGTTTGGGATAGAGTTATAACAGAACGTTTAGGGCCTCATTATGAATGGTTAAGGTTTGGGTGTAACGGCTTTCTTCCTGTGAAGGAGACCAAAACACAGCGTGGTTGAAGTTCATGGTTCTTTAATAAGAGACACTTAACATGAACAAACTACAAAACAATAAACGTGGCAAAACCGAAACAGCCCCATCTGGTGCAGTAAACACAAAGACAGGAAACAACCACCCACAAAACCCAACACAAAACAGGCTACCTAAATATGGTTCCCAATCAGAGACAATGACTAACACCTGCCTCTGATTGAGAACCATAACATAGAATGCCCACCCAGCTCACGTCCTGACCAATACTTAAACAAGGAAAACACAAAAGAACTATGGTCAGAACGTGACAGCCCCCCCCCCACTTCCCAAGGTGCGGACTCCGACCGCACAAGCTAAACCTATAGGGGAGGGTCTGGGTGGGCATTGTGGGAGAAAGATGTACATATAGGGAGAAACATAATACTGTAACACAAGAGAAAGATACACTTAGAGTGCATTTGCCATTCTGGTAAAATTCATTGTCTATTGTATAGGACAGGAGGCCAGAGTAAGGCCATGAGAGCATAGGACAGCTGGACAAACCAAGGTCAGAGGGACATACAAAGGAGGGGGTCAGCCAAATGACCAACGGATGGATTATAGACATAGGGCATATATTTTTAGGACATGGAGATGCTGAAGGAATGACAGAGGAGACACATATTCTGCTGATCCGAGATAAAGACACACATACAAAGGAACACAATGAGCTAAGTGCAGGGACAAAGCAAGCCTATAGCATAGAGGAATGTATAGTATTTTTAGTATAGCTGGACACGCTAAAAACAGAGGAGACACATAGTCTGCTGACCCTAGATAACACACAAACAGGAGAACGCATTAAGCTGAGTGCAGGGTAAAAGCAAGGGTCTTGTCATCATTATAATCTGACGGAAAGCAAATATGGGCGTTATTGGGCTGAACAAGCAGGATGCACGGATTGGGATGTAACCTCATTTGCATGTGGGATGGACTCCTATGTTGTAGGTGTATAAATCAGAGCGAGTGAAAAAGGTGTGTGTTCCGCGGACCACTCCGGCTTGCAATACGTTGTATTAAAAGTCTATTATTGAATTCACCAGTTCTTGTAAGCGTTATATTTGAACCGATTTTCCACGACAGAACTTGGCGAGCTTGCCAGGAGTGACAGGGACAGAGACGTTCTTGCTTGACAACGGGTTCTTTGGACAATCTGGCAAACAAGGGTGGCCACACAACTATAAAAAAGGTAAGCTTGTTCTTACATAGTTGAAATGTTGGTATAGATTGCTTCAGAGATCCTGTCTCAGCGAGAGGGGCGTCGCGTAGGTCTCTCTTTAAAATGTCCTAAAAACCCAGTAAATGTTAAAGAACTTTTGAATTCAATGAATTGCATGCATGTGTGATTTTGGGAATTGTATAGCAAATACGAATGTGCATGCATGTCTAGTGAGTAAGTAAGCGGGGGCTGTGAACTTCGCTGGTGTCGGGTGTGTGATTCGGCATGTTGGGGCTGGGATCGGGCGCAGGGCTACAGCTGCCTGCTTATATGGTTAGAACATAGATAAGTAGTTAGAAAAATCCTGTAATACCGCTTCAATAAAAATTAGTAGAAGGTCTGAATGGACAGGTTACTTATGAATACAGCTCTAAAAGAATAGAGATCTGAATAAATAAGTAGTTAGATAAATAATCATGGCTACCGCTCTAAAAAGGAGGCCTGACTATTTAGAAGGCAGGAAGATAGATAAGTAGTTAAAATTAGTAGAAGGTCTGAATGGACAGGCTACTTATGAATACAGCTCTAAGAGAATAGAGATCTGAATAAATAAGTAGTTAGATAAATACCCATGGCTACTGCTCTGAAAAGAGGTCTGAACGGATGAGTATTTAAAACACAGGAAGAACGCTGGCCTGATTGTGCGACGTTCAACTGAAAAAGGAAATCCTGCGAATATAAAACGCTCCGCCTAGCTAAACGGGGGTTTATAAATCAGTAGGTCACGCCACGATATTGTTCTAACGTAGAATAAAGATCAATACGGGGTGGATGAATAGGATATGAAGACAAGCTGATCCAATTAGACAGTAGTCTTGTCATATCATAGAAATCCTATCAGTCTAGGCTTATGTTGAGGAAGTGTATTAAGATCAGAAGAGAAAGACTGTTTTGTTTTTAGGTAAAAACAAAAGGATTGAATGAATGAATGAAAATAAACTTATGAATGACAATTCTTTGTGATGAATGAGCAGATTAGAAAGAAGAGAAAGAACAGGCTGTGTGTCTGTGACCAACTGGGAATGTGCAGGCCTCTCTGACAGTTAACTAAGTGTAATTTGAGAAAGAGAAAGCATTTAACTCTCACTGGGAAGAGGAACGAAATCGATAAATATTGGGCAAGATAAGTTATACATAAGGATAAAACATTGACTGGATAATGAGTTAAACGACCATTGTAAAAATTACAATAGGTGTTAAAAAGAGGTATTAAACAAGGCATGGATAGTATATAACGGATGCTAAGTAGGAAGAAATAACTTAAAAATATACACATAAACTAAAATATACTGGTTAAATAAATCTAGGCAGTCTAGAATAAAGTGAGAAACTGTATGAAAATAGAAGTCTAGAACACATATTAAAAATATCACGAGCCCCGTAAACGAAATAAGAAGCTGCAATTTAAAAACAGCCTCAGGAATTAAACAGTAAAATAGGCTAAGAGAGAATATAGCGGATAAATAAAGAGATAAAAAAGTGAAGACATTATAAATAAGCTGAATTAGAAGGAAAATTGTATGAAATGGGATTTAATACACTGAATAAAGTTAAATTAATAGCATAAGCAAAGATAAAAACACAGTGATATTTGAGGTGCTGTACTAGAATAAGACATTAAGGCTTCTGTAATATTCAGTAATACAGTTGTAGACATTATAGAGTAGGTTTTAATAGGAGGTATTAAGTGATGTGACTAATACATTATTATTTGGGAAAGTAGGGTAGCTCTACCTTGGAAAATAGTCAATAAAGTGTATAATGCGATGGGAGTGTTTAGGAAAAATAAATAGCGGCATGGAAACAAACAGACTGTTTCTCCCTGGAATATAGAGATAGCGGAATGTAATAAAGCCATAGAGACGCTGAAAGACGCAAACGTTAATTCTACCAATTCGGCTTGAATATGAAAGAACAAACTGGATAATGTAGGGCAACATTACCCGGTAAACAGGATAAATAAAATAATGAATTGGAACAATCACATAAAACCATAACAAGAAGCTTAACTTACCAGCATTTTAATGTTAATTAACATTCTATCATCAGAAATACATTACGATGGGGGACAGATATGATTCTGCTTGCCCTCGCAGACGTGTGAATGGTTTGCAGAGCTATAGAAAATATCTAAGCGTAAGAAGTGTAGATCAGGGCTAACAAGTGTGGGGGAAAATGAGTGTAAGGTGACACTGGAACTTAGTGCGGTAGCAGAGAATGCCGCTATACAGGAGTTTGTACCCTTATCAAAAGAGCAACAACTAATCGTTTTAAGGTTAGTACGAATGGAATTTTCACCAAGCGGTGTATAGTCTCTGATTGATCAATGAGTGGTTCATAGAGAGTACAGTTTATATGTGATGAAATAGGTACTAGATCACGTTTTACCTAACTTCTAGTAAGGTACCGATGTAATTTTTTTTTTTGCATTGATACATTTTGCATTGATACAACAGTTTCAGTGGTGATAAAATACATGGAGAAGTTGTTATTAGCGTCAAAAGACGGAAAATAAACGTATATGAGAAATCACCAACACGGCAATATTAGTTAGAAGAAAAGCAAATTGTAATATATGTGTGTTTTCAATTTCTAAGGGTAAGATACCGATAACCGACCAGGAGGAAACTATGAGTCCTGTGCATGGCTAAAACTTTTTCGCATGCTCACAAAAAGTAAGGGGATTTTAGTATATGTAATACTATTAGCTTGCTGATTTAAAAGGTAACTGTCACGCCTTGGTCATTGTATCTTGTGTTTTTGTTATATGTTTGGGTAGGCCAGGTGTGACATGGGTTTATATGTTGTATTTCATATTAGGGTTTGTATTAATTGGGAGTGTGTATTATTAGGGGTGTGTCTAGTTAGGCTTGGCTGCCTGAGGCGATTCCTAATTGGAGTCAGCTGATTCTAGTTGTCTCGGATTGGGAACCGTATTTAGGTAGCCTGAGTGCGCGTTGTATTTCGTGGGTGATTGTACCTGTCTTAGTGTTAGTCACCAGATAGGCTGTATGAGTTTCATTCGTTTGTTGTTTTCTTCTTCGTTATTTCACGTACCATATTAGCTTCATTAAAAGTCATGAGTAACCTACACGCTGCATTTCGGTCTGCCTCTCTTCTAACAGCAGACGAAGTTCATTACAGTAACATGGTGAATCTTAACGAAATGTGCATTTCTTTTCCAGAGAAAAAAGGGGTTACATTTTCTCTGGTCAAAATGTCATTGGAGACTGTGGTACTGAGGAAAGCAGTTAGAGATATTCGGCCACTTTAAAAGTCTTAGTATCTGGATAAGGCTATAACTGGAGTTCCGGATAAGTGAGGCCAGCTCATGTGTATTCTTGACCTATATGCGAGAGTGGATTTCCTTTGGAAGGGTTTTTTCAAATCAGTTTCAGATTGGGTATGCAGAAGGATGGAAATGTTTTTGAAAATGTATTTAAGTTGTTTCTAAAGAAAAGAGAGTGAAAACATTATAATGGTGTCAAATGCCCTGAACCCTAAGAATTTCCCGTGAAGACTGATCAACTTCACTAGAAATTGTTGGAACAGGTGGGATTTAATTATAAAATGATTGAGAAACACCAGTCTCTATTCAAAGTGTACCATCACTTTGAAATTCCATTATTTCCTTGGGAAAAAGATGAAGAGTTGTAATCTTGAATTGACTAGTTATTCAAATAGGTTTATTTTGTATTTAACATGGGGTTATATTTGTAAGTCGCCAATTTGTAAGTCGCTCTGGATAAGAGCGTCTGCTAAATGACTTAAATGTAAATGTAAATGTTATAGGAGAAAATATCAGTTCCCTGGGGTTATGGTCTTTGGGTAAATACAAAATGTGCTTTGTTCATTCTACATATAAAATGGAAATATATGTAAACAAGGGATAACAGTTACTCCAAATAGGTTATTTGAGTGGGGGTTTCTGCGAGGGTTATGTTGATAACTACATAATCTGTAACTCGTCTGAGAGACCGCCAGTAGAATAAGGGAGTTATCATGGAAGGTGACGTCAGAATGCTTTAATGCATGGGAGAGATTATCACCACACCAAGTGTGTGTGAAACTCAAACCCACCCTACTGGCTGAATAGTGTGGGACAACTGTGTCTGATGACCTGTGAACTGTATCTGGAATGATATGTGTCTGGGAGTAGAAAGACTAAAGGGGATTGGGGTAATGACCTTCTATTACCAGGCCACTCATGACAGAAAACAGAGGCAAAAGGGCGCATGGTAAAATAGACGGGTACTAAAAGTTTTTAGTATAATGTTAATTATTAAAGGGATGATGAATTGAATTGAGTAGGTAAAATTTGAGTTAAAGTAAACACTAAGGACTGTTATCCTGAATATTGGATTGGACAATTTATAAACAACATTTAGTTATGTTTTGAAAGGCCAAACCCTAGGAAGAAACCTAGAGAGGAACCAGGCTATGTGGGGTGGCCAGTCCTCTTCTGGCTGTGCCGGGTAGAGATTATAACAGAACATGGCCAAGATGTTCAAATGTTCATAAATGACCAGCATGGTCGAATAATAACAAGGCAGAACAGTTGAAACTGGAGCAGCAGCACAGTCAGGTGGACTGGGGACAGCAAGGAGTCATCATGTCAGGTAGTCCTGGGGCACGGTCCTAGGGCTCAGGTCCTCCGAGAGAGAGAAAGAAAGAGAGAATTAGAGAGAGCATATGTGGGGTTGCCAGTCCTCTTCTGGCTGTGCCGGGTGGAGATTATAACAGAATATGGCCAAGATGTTCAAATGTTCATAAATGACCAGCATGTTCGAATAATCGTAAGGCAGAACAGTTGAAACTGGAGCAGCAGCATGGCCAGGTGGACTGGGGACAGCAAGGAGTCATCATGTCAGGTAGTGCTGGGACATGGTCCTAGGGCCCAGGCCAGTTGAAACTGGAGCAGCAGCATGGCCAGGTGGACCGGGGACAGCAAGGAGTCATCATGTCAGGTAGTCCTGGGGCATGGTCCTAGGGCTCAGGTCCTCCGAGAGAGAGAACGAATTAGAGAACGCACACTTAGATTCACACAGGACACCGAATAGGACAGGAGAAGTACTCCAGATATAACAAACTGACCCTAGCCCCCCGACACAAACTACTGCAGCATAAATACTGGAGGCTGAGACAGGAGGGGTCAGGAGACACTGTGGCCCCATCCGAGGACACCCCCGGACAGGGCCAAACAGGAAGGATATAACCCCACCCACTTTGCCAAAGCACAGCCCCCACACGACTAGAGGGATATCTTCAACCACCAACTTACCATCCTGAGACAAGGCTGAGTATAGCCCACAAAGATCTCCGCCACGGCACAACCCAAGGGGGGCGCCAACCCAGACAGGATGACCACAACAGTGAACCAACCCACTCAGGTGACGCACCCCCTCCAGGGATGGCATGAGAGAGCCCCAGTAAGCCAGTGACTCAGCCCCTGTAATAGGGTAATTGGAGTGATACATTGGAATTACATAAGTAATTGAATAAAAAGTATAGTCTGTTGTGTGATAACACCCAAGGATGAAAAAGACATTACAAATAGTGGTAATTTATTGCACATATGCAGTTATTATAATTTAATTTACTATTTTTCTTGTTTGGTCAATTTATTTTTGTTTTGAGGAAAATAAGAGTGTATTTTTTCTGAGGGGAGACTGATATAAATTGACAAAATGATTTGAGAATGTTTAAGTATGTATCAAACTATGGAAGGGAATTAGGAGTAGTGACTTATGTGTTATGGGTTAGAAACTGTAACTACATGTGGGGCTCATATGAAGGTTATGGTAACAAGGGGGGGTGTTATTTATAGAAACAATGTATATTAATAGACAAGATAATACACAGAAAGGAAGGACAGTTGGTCTTGTAAAAGTATAGGGACAATTCTAAAACTAAATAGAACATTACACATACCTAGACTATGGTAAAAGTAATAAGTAGTGGCATTTTGAACACTAGGGCAAAAGTTTAAGAAGCTTAGGACTTAGTTTTGTTAGGATTGGATATTCTTTCAACTGGAAGACACTTGACTGATTACATGTTATTCTTACAGCAGTTGCTGTAGGGACCATAATTTGGCTATCATTATGAATATTTTTGTGGCAAGAGGCCAGGTATTTGAGACAGAATGTTTACAGAGGGCTGTTATTTAAAAATTGATCCTGCTATAAGAAGAACGTCTGTTGTCAGGAAATAACCCATGTGTTAGTGTGTATATCCCCAGGAAAAGACAGCACATAAGAGGTCAGATGGAAGGGCATGGGCTGAATTCTGGAGACTGAGTGTACGTCAAGATACATCAGGCTGGGGATATACTTCTTACAGCACCTGCAGTGGTAAAGATCGTCATGTCTCTCTTTGATGGGTGCATAAGTTTCACAATAAGTAAGGTCCAGCTGAATAATGGGTGAGCTTGAAAACACCATGACAGAGGATGTGAAACAAAGAGAGAGAGAGAGAGAGAGAGAGAGAGAGAGAGAGAGAGAGAGAGAGAGAGAGAGACTAGATTCCACTGTAGACATACTGGGTTGAGTTTGGGGGTTACTTGTTTTATTTGATAATGCATCATGTGAAAAAGGATAGATGTTAGGGTAGTTGTACTCTAAACAACATGTTGAAGGCTCGATGTGAAAGCAGATACAGTGTTGAATTACTTCAAGAAGAAATAATGTTGATTACGGTTATGCACATGCTTATCAGTTGAAATAGAGCAGATGGGGAACTAAGTAAAAAATGACATGATTTGGGAACACCTCTCAGAACCTGCGGCCGAAAGGGGAAGACTGGGGAAAAGCACGAGGAAGCTAATTAGGGCTTCCATTTTTTGTGGAGTCCAGCAGAAAATTATCCTGGAGGCATAGAGTCAGGTGAAGAGAGAGAGGGAATTGTCATGGTGTCAGATTTAAGTATTCATGAATACAGTCATGCATAACACATAACATTGTCAATACTGTTATGTTTTGTCCTTTGTTTTCCAAGTCTTATGTTTAGGAAACCAGATGGAGAAGGGTTCGCCAGCTTCAGCTGGAATGTCAGTTTGTGTGATGAGTGATGGAATTAAGAGAATGTATGGTGTAATCATAGAACAGAGGCCATAAGTCTCTAAGTCTGAATGCCCCACAGAAAGAAGGCAGAAACCTGAACCAGGACGAGAGGTTCCACATCTGATGATCCAAGGGGACCAGAAGGACCTCTCCCAGTGATACCAGGAGATCTAGTCTATGTTTGAGTGTTCCGAAGGAAGTGGGATCAGCCGAGGAGAGAAGGACCCCCAAGGTGGCAACAGCCACAAACACAGCCGTCCAAGTGAAAGGAAGCAAGACGTGGTATCATCTAAACCACTGCACCCGAGTCCCGACGGAGAGAATGATACAACTATACAGAGATGAGGACACAGAGGATGCTGATTCACCAGGTGGGAGCCCGGAAAGAGCAGGAGCAGCGGAAACGATCAAAGCGCCGTGGAGGAATCAAGAAAATGGCAGACCAGATACAACGAGTGCATCAACTAACGCACTCAGAAGAAGCACCAGGGGAAAAGAGCCTGAAAAGAAAAAGACAAACAACCAAAGTTTCCTCCAGTATGGCCAGAAAGCCCAGAAGTGGGGGGGTTAACATGTCTGCTACTCCTGATGATATACCTGTTGTGGCAGGCCTCTTTGACAGAAGCCCTCCACAGTGGGACCCGGAAGTATCACCTACTTCGGGGTCCATCTCTTCCCTACATCTCTTCCCTAAAAATTGACACCCTTCCAGATGGATGCCCAGTCCGGCCTGAGGAGGGAGCCTCAGGGGAAGAACGAGGAGGAGAGGCCTCACAAGGAACAGAAGGAGAGACTCCACAAAGAGGAGGAAAAGTCCAGCAAGCTGAAGAAAATGGGGATTTCCCCAAAATGGACTTTTCAGCTCTTGAATTGTCTCCTTAACAGACACTTGAAGTTAGAACCACAGAAGAACAATGACATTGACATAACAGAAGTAACAGTGAACGCTAGTATAGCAACAACAGACTCACTCACAATCAAGATGTAGGGTGGAAACAGGAAGAGAAGAGAGGAACCAGTCAAACAATCTAAAAAGACTGACAAGGTTAGAATCTCTGTTCCACCTCAACACATAACTGAAACAGGAGAACAGAAGACAAAATGATCAAACCCTTACCGGAGATTGCATTCGGTGGATGGACACATCATCAAACGAAGGGAGAAGTCATTTGGGACTCAAAAGGATGTGACCTGACTTTAACCAAAGAAGTAGACGAGTGGGTGCTCACCATGAATCAGATTGAACCAGTTGAAGGTGAAGAATTAATAGTTGAAATAACGAGAGGATTGACGGAAGGGAGTAGCACCTCAGTCATTAGAATTGGTCCTACGCCGATACCTAAACAGGAAGAGCCTGTGGTAGCTAGAACGACAACAACAGTGGAAGCTGCTGTGAAGACCACAGTAGCTACCACTACGATAACATCAACTGCCCTTACCAAGCAGTCCACTGTACCCACAAAGAAACCTGAAGCATCAGAACCAGGAGGGTTCTTTACTGACATTTGGAACTTTTTGACACACTCTAATGATATACCTCAAGACAAAAACATTGTAAAAGCGACATATATCTCAGAATCAGAACCACTCAAGGACACCACACGAGAAGAAGTAGTGAAGAATGAGTAGTACGAATTGGTTAAGTATACAGCAAATAAACATAGGATGGACAATTGTATTTTGTGTAGCAGATCACCTTTGTCTGATCTTTTGATAGTACCTGAACCTGCATCATTTGAAGAATGTGTTAAATGTAAAATGTTCAATGTATTCAGAGAAAATACTACATTCCTTTGTGTAACATAGAATATACATATTGTAAAAATAATAGAAAGGGGGAAAAAATAAAAAATAATAATGTTTCTACAGCTATGGAGATAATGGGATGGATGTGGGAAATATTATAGTTAATTGGAGATAATGGGATGGATGTGGGAAATATTATAGTTAATTGGAGATAATGGGATGGATGTGGGAAACACTATAGTTAATTGGAGATAATGGGATGGATGTGGGAAACACTATAGTTAATTGGAGATAATGGGATGGATGTGGGAAATACTATAGTTAATTGGAGATAATGGGATGGATGTGGGAAATATTATAGTTAATTGGAGATAATGGGATGGATGTGGGAAATATTATAGTTAATTGGAGATAATGGGATGGATGTGGGAAATATTATAGTTAATTGGAGATAATGGGATGGATGTGGGAAATATTATAGTTAATTGGAGATAATGGGATGGATGTGGGAAACACTATAGTTAATTGGAGATAATGGGATGGATGTGGGAAACACTATAGTTAATTGGAGATAATGGGATGGATGTGGGAAACACTATAGTTAATTGGAGATAATGGGATGGATGTGGGAAATATTATAGTTAATTGGAGATAATGGGATGGATGTGGGAAATATTATAGTTAATTGGAGATAATGGGATGGATGTGGGAAATATTATAGTTAATTGGAGATAATGGGATGGATGTGGGAAATATTATAGTTAATTGGAGATAATGGGATGGATGTGGGAAATATTATAGTTAATTGGAGATAATGGGATGGATGTGGGAAATATTATAGTTAATTGGAGATAATGGGATGGATGTGGGAAACACTATAGTTAATTGGAGATAATGGGATGGATGTGGGAAATATTATAGTTAATTGGAGATAATGGGATGGATGTGTGAAACACTATAGTTAATTGGAGATAATGGGATGGATGTGGGAAATATTATAGTTAATTGGAGATAATGGGATGGATGTGTGAAACACTATAGTTAATTGGAGATAATGGGATGGATGTGTGAAACACTATAGTTAATTGGAGATAATGGGATGGATGTGGGAAACACTATAGTTAATTGGAGATAATGGGATGGATGTGGGAAACACTATAGTTAATTGGAGATAATGGGATGGATGTGGGAAACACTATAGTTAATTGGAGATAATGGAATGGGTGTGGGAAACACTATAGTTAATTGGAGATAATGGGATGGATTTGGGAAATACTATAGTTAATTGGAGATAATGGCATGGATGTGGGAAATACTATAGTTAATTGGAGATAATGGGATGGATGTGTGAAACACTATAGTTAATTGGAGATAATGGGATGGATGTGGGAAACACTATAGTTAATTGGAGATAATGGGATGGATGTGGGAAACACTATAGTTAATTGGAGATAATGGAATGGATGTGGGAAATACTATAGTTAATTGGAGATAATGGGATGGGTGTGGGAAACACTATAGTTAATTGGAGATAATGGGATGGATTTGGGAAATACTATAGTTAATTGGAGATAATGGCATGGATGTGGGAAACACTATAGTTAATTGGAGATAATGGGATGGATGTGTGAAACACTATAGTTAATTGGAGATAATGGGATGGATGTGGGAAACACTATAGTTAATTGGAGATAATGGGATGGATGTGGGAAACACTATAGTTAATTGGAGATAATGGGATGGATGTGGGAAACACTATAGTTAATTGGAGATCATGGGATGGATGTGGGAAACACTATAGTTAATTGAATAAACTATTTGGGTGTTAGAAACTGCAGTAGTTTGTCATTTTGATAAAGTAATGATTGTAAAACACAAAGGTAAAATGTGGTAATATAACTCAAGTAACATTATATCTTAAAATGTTAAAGAATCAGGATTAAGGAATAGCTGATAGTTTCTGGATGTGTGGGCAAACTACGTGCTCATTGCTTCTTCACAATATAATGATTGATTATAAGTGTGTTATTCTTTACAGACCAGATCGTTTACTCCTATCTATGTTATAGTTTTGAGATGTTTGGTCTGATTGGGTTTTGTAAGTGTTTTAGGTTTCAAATAGGATCTGGAGATGTTTGCCCCAGGTGATTTGTAAGCTTTATTTTTGATAATATTTTTGTCAACTGTTGGTATTGGCTTCCATCCTATGTGTCCTTTTAGTGTAGTTTTTGGTGCTATATTAGCACCAGAGGAGGGATTTGTGGGAGCAAGATGTACATATAGGGAGAAACTTAATACTGTACCACAAGAGAAAGATACACTTAGAGTGCATTTGCCATTCTGGTAAAATGCATTGTCTATTGTATAGGACAGGAGGCCAGAGTAAGGCCATGAGAGCATAGGACAGCTGGACATACCAAGGTCAAAGGAGGGGGTCAGCCAAATGACCAACGGATGGACTATAGATATAGGGCATATATCTTTAGGACATGAAGAGAAGAGACACAGTCTACGAGTCCTAATAAGGACAGACATACCAAAGACCACACCAAGCTGAACATAAGGGGCCCATAGGATAAGATGGGCATGTATTATTTTTGGGACAAGAAGAGGTCCTGTCACCATTATAACTTGACTGAAAGCAGATATGGGCGTTATCGAGCTGAACAAGCAGGAAGCACATATTGAAAGATAATGGTGGCAGATGGACTGAGGGAAGTAACTTTATTTGCATGTGGGATGGACTCATATGCTGTATGTGTATAAATCAGAGCCAATGCTCTGGAAAAGGGTGTTTTCCGCGGACCATCTAGGCTTCTGATATGTTTGTATTTAAAGCCTATATTGAATTCACAAGTTCTTGTAAGTGTTATATTTTGTAACGGTCCTCCACGACAACACACACACACACACACACACTGGACACACACACACGCACATACACAACACATACTGGACACACACACACACACTGGACACACACACACACTGGACACACACACACGCACATACACAACACATACTGGACACACACACACACACTGGAAACACACACACACTGGACCCACACACGCACTGGACACACACATGCTGACACACACACTGGACTCACACGGACACACGCTGTACTCACACACACTGGACTCTCGCACACACACACACACACACACACACACACACACACACACACACACACACACACACACACACACACACACACACACACACACACACACACACACACACACACACACACACACACACACACACACACACACACACACACACACACACATACTGGAAATTAATTCATCAACACATCATCCTCATCATACATCAACACATCATCCTCATCAACACATCATCCTCATCAACACATCATCCTCATCAACACATCATCCTCATCATACATCAACACATCATCCTCATCATAGATCATCACATCATCCTCATCAACACATCATCCTCATCAACACATCATCCTCATCAACACATCATCCTCATCAACACATCATCCTCATCATACATCAACACATCATCCTCATCAACACATCATCCTCATCATACATCAACACATCATCCTCATCAACACATCATCCTCATCATACATCATCCTCATCAACACATCATCCTCATCAACACATCATCCTCATCCTCATCAACACATCATCCTCATCATAGATCATCACATCATCCTCATCAACACATCATCCTCATCAACACATCATCCTCATCAACACATCATCCTCATCAACACATCATCCTCATCAACACATCATCCTCATCAACACATCATCCTCATCAACACATCATCATCATCATAGATCAACACATCATCCTCATCAACACATCATCCTCATCCTCATCAACACATCATCCTCATCCTCATCAACACATCATCCTCATCAACACATCATCCTCATCATAGATCATCACATCATCTTTATCACCAACATCATTGACATCATCATCATTGAATGTATAAACCTGTTCAGATGCATGCAGTATATGATCTTCTTCCTCTTTTTTGTATTGGGTCTGCCATGTTTGGAGGAGTCAAAAATATATACAAAAATAATTGTGTATTGTGTATAGCTCGATGTCTCAGCCTCCAGTATTTATGCTGCAGTAGTTTATGTGTCGGGGGGCTAGGGTCAGTTTGTTTATCTGGAGTACTTCTCCTGTCCTATTCGGTGTCCTGTGTAAATCTAAGTGTGCGTTCTCTAATTCTCTCCTTCTCTCTTTCTTTCTCTCTCTCGGAGGACCTGAGCCCTAGAACCATGCCCCAGGACTACCTGACATGATGACTCCTTGCTGTCCCCAGTCCACCTGGCCATGCTGCTGCTCCAGTTTCAACTGGCCTGGGCCCTAGGACCATGTCCCAGGACTACCTGACATGAGGACTCCTTGCTGTCCCCAGTCCACCTGGCCATGCTCCTGCTCCAGTTTCAACTGACCTGAGCCCTAGGACCGTGCCCCAGGACTACCTGACATGATGGCTCCTTGCTGTCCCCAGTCCATCTGACTGTGCTGCTGCTCCAGTTTCAACTGTTCTGCCTTATTATTATTTGACCATGCTGGTCATTTATGAACATTTGAACATCTTGGTCATGTTCTGTTATAATCTCTACCCGGCACAGCCAGAAGAGGACTGGCCACCCCACATAGCCCGGTTCCTCTCTAGGTTTCTTCCTAGGTTTTGGCCTTTCTAGGGAGTTTTTCCTAGCCACCGTGCTTTTACACCTGCATTGTTTGCTGTTTGGGGTTTTAGGCTGGGTTTCTGTACAGCACTTTGAGATATCAGCTGATGTACGAAGGGCTATATAAATAAATTTGATTTGATTTGATTTGATTTGATATAACAATTCATATTTTTAAAATGTATTAATAATAAAAATTATAAATGCTTTTTTTAAACAGTTCATTTATAATATATTAACATATCAATATATCCTAACTCACTGTTTCTTTTTCTCACTGTTTGGACTTTAGGGAAAAGGGTGTCTGTTGCTTGTTGACTAAAACTGTTTTCCTGCAGAGTCATGGAATTCATATTTTCTTCCCCGTTGTCCTCTTCTTGGATAGACTCTGCTTGATCCCTGCAGGCACTGTCTGAGTCTGAAACAATTTTATTAAAACATTTAAATCGTTTTTAACAGTCTTTAAAAGTAATAACTATAATAATACAGGCCTTACCGTATCCGTAAAGAGCTCTTCACTCCATTCATGTTGCTTCTTCGTCCTCTATAACAATCACTTCTGTTGGGGTGTTGGTTCTTTACCCTCTATAACAATCACTTCTGTTGGGGTGTTGGTTCTTTACCCTCTATAACAATCACTTCTGTTGGGGTGTTGGTTCTTTACCCTCTATAACAATCACTTCTGTTGGGGTGTTGGTTCTTTATCCTCTATAACAATCACTTCTGTTGGGGTGTTGGTTCTTTACCCTCTATAACAATCACTTCTGTTGGGGTGTTGGTTCTTTATCCTCTATAACAATCACTTCTGTTGGGGTGTTGGTTCTTTATCTACAACAATCACTTCTGTTGGGGTGTTGGTTCTTTATCCTCTATAACAATCACTTCTGTTGGAGTGTTGGTTCTTTATCTATAACAATCACTTCTGTTGGGGTGTTGGTTCTTTATCTATTACAATCACTTCTGTTGGGGTGTTGGTTCTTTATCCTCTATAATAATCACTTCTGTTGGGGTGTTGGTTCTTTATCCTCTATAACAATCACTTCTGTTGGGGTGTTGGTTCTTTATCCTCTATAATAATCACTTCTGTTGGGGTGTTGGTTCTTTATCTATAACAATCACTTCTGTTGGGGTGTTGGTTCTTTATCTATAACAATCACTTCTGTTGGGGTGTTGGTTCTTTATCTATAACAATCACTTCTGTTGGGGTGTTGGTTCTTTATCCTCTATAACAATCACTTCTGTTGGGGTGTTGGTTCTTTATCCTCTATAATAATCACTTCTGTTGGGGTGTTGGTTCTTTATCCTCTATAATAATCACTTCTGTTGGGGTGTTGGTTCTTTATCCTCTATAACAATCACTTCTGTTGGGGTGTTGGTTCTTTATCCTCTATAACAATCACTTCTGTTGGGGTGTTGGTTCTTTATCCTCTATAATAATCACTTCTGTTGGGGTGTTGGTTCTTTATCCTCTATAACAATCACTTCTGTTGGAGTGTTGGTTCTTTATCTATAACAATCACTTCTGTTGGGGTGTTGGTTCTTTATCTATAATAATCACTTCTGTTGGGGTGTTGGTTCTTTATCTATTACAATCACTTCTGTTGGGGTGTTGGTTCTTTATCCTCTATAACAATCACTTCTGTTGGGGTGTTGGTTCTTTATCTATAACAATCACTTCTGTTGGGGTGTTGGTTCTTTATCTATAACAATCACTTCTGTTGGGGTGTTGGTTCTTTATCTATAACAATCACTTCTGTTGGGGTGTTGGTTCTTTACCCTCTATAACAATCACTTCTGTTGGGGTGTTGGTTCTTTATCCTCTATAACAATCACTTCTGTTGGGGTGTTGGTTCTTTATCCTCTATAACAATCACTTCTGTTGGGGTGTTGGTTCTTTATCTATAACAATCACTTCTGTTGGAGTGTTGGTTCTTTATCCTCTATAACAATCACTTATGTTGGGGTGTTGGTTCTTTATCTATAACAATCACTTCTGTTGGGGTGTTGGTTCTTTATCTATAACAATCACTTCTGTTGGGGTGTTGGTTCTTTATCCTCTATAACAATCACTTCTGTTGGGGTGTTGGTTCTTTACCCTCTATAACAATCACTTCGGTTGGGGTGTTGGTTCTTTATCCTCTATAACAATCACTTCGGTTGGGGTGTTGGTTCTTTATCCTCTATAACAATCACTTCGGTTGGGGTGTTGGTTCTTTACCCTCTATAACAATCACTTCGGTTGGGGTGTTGGTTCTTTACCCTCTATAACAATCACTTCTGTTGGGGTGTTGGTTCTTTATCCTCTATAATAATCACTTCTGTTGGAGTGTTGGTTCTTTATCTATAACAATCACTTCTGTTGGGGTGTTGGTTCTTTATCTATAACAATCACTTCTGTTGGCGTGTTGGTTCTTTATCCTCTATAACAATCACTTCTGTTGGGGTGTTGGTTCTTTATCCTCTATAACCATCACTTCTGTTGGGGTGTTGGTTCTTTACCCTCTATAACAATCACTTCTGTTGGGGTGTTGGTTCTTTATCCTCTATAACAATCACTTCTGTTGGGGTGTTGGTTCTTTATCTATAACAATCACTTCTGTTGGGGTGTTGGTTCTTGATCCTCTATAACAATCACTTCTGTTGGGGTGTTGGTTCTTTATCTATAACAATCACTTCTGTTGGGGTGTTGGTTCTTTACCCTCTATAACAATCACTTCTGTTGGGGTGTTGGTTCTTTATCTATAACAATCACTTCTGTTGGGGTGTTGGTTCTTTATCTATAACAATCACTTCTGTTGGGGTGTTGGTTCTTTATCTATAACAATCACTTCTGTTGGGGTGTTGGTTCTTTATCTATAATAATCACTTCTGTTGGGGTGTTGGTTCTTTATCTATAATAATCACTTCTGTTGGGGTGTTGGTTCTTTACCCTCTATAACAATCACTTCTGTTGGGGTGTTGGTTCTTTATCCTCTATAACAATCACTTCTGTTGGGGTGTTGGTTCTTTATCCTCTATAACAATCACTTCTGTTGGGGTGTTGGTTCTTTATCTATAACAATCACTTCTGTTGGAGTGTTGGTTCTTTATCCTCTATAACAATCACTTCTGTTGGGGTGTTGGTTCTTTATCTATAACAATCACTTCTGTTGGGGTGTTGGTTCTTTATCTATAACAATCACTTCTGTTGGGGTGTTGGTTCTTTATCCTCTATAACAATCACTTCTGTTGGGGTGTTGGTTCTTTACCCTCTATAACAATCACTTCGGTTGGGGTGTTGGTTCTTTATCCTCTATAACAATCACTTCGGTTGGGGTGTTGGTTCTTTATCCTCTATAACAATCACTTCGGTTGGGGTGTTGGTTCTTTACCCTCTATAACAATCACTTCGGTTGGGGTGTTGGTTCTTTACCCTCTATAACAATCACTTCTGTTGGGGTGTTGGTTCTTTATCCTCTATAACAATCACTTCTGTTGGAGTGTTGGTTCTTTATCTATAACAATCACTTCTGTTGGGGTGTTGGTTCTTTATCTATAACAATCACTTCTGTTGGCGTGTTGGTTCTTTATCCTCTATAACAATCACTTCTGTTGGGGTGTTGGTTCTTTATCCTCTATAACCATCACTTCTGTTGGGGTGTTGGTTCTTTACCCTCTATAACAATCACTTCTGTTGGGGTGTTGGTTCTTTATCCTCTATAACAATCACTTCTGTTGGGGTGTTGGTTCTTTATCTATAACAATCACTTCTGTTGGGGTGTTGGTTCTTTATCCTCTATAACAATCACTTCTGTTGGGGTGTTGGTTCTTTATCCTCTATAACAATCACTTCTGTTGGGGTGTTGGTTCTTTATCTATAACAATCACTTCTGTTGGGGTGTTGGTTCTTGATCCTCTATAACAATCACTTCTGTTGGGGTGTTGGTTCTTTATCTATAACAATCACTTCTGTTGGGGTGTTGGTTCTTTATCTATAATAATCACTTCTGTTGGGGTGTTGGTTCTTTATCTATAACAATCACTTCTGTTGGGGTGTTGGTTCTTTACCCTCTATAACAATCACTTCTGTTGGGGTGTTGGTTCTTTATCCTCTATAACAATCACTTCTGTTGGGGTGTTGGTTCTTTATCTATAACAATCACTTCTGTTGGAGTGTTGGTTCTTTATCCTCTATAACAATCACTTCTGTTGGGGTGTTGGTTCTTTATCTATAACAATCACTTCTGTTGGGGTGTTGGTTCTTTATCTATAACAATCACTTCTGTTAGGGTGTTGGTTCTTTATCCTCTATAACAATCACTTCTGTTAGGTGTTGGTTCTTTATCCTCTATAACAATCACTTCGGTTGGGGTGTTGGTTCTTTATCCTCTATAACAATCACTTCGGTTGGGGTGTTGGTTCTTTATCCTCTATAACAATCACTTCGGTTGGGGTGTTGGTTCTTTACCCTCTATAACAATCACTTCTGTTGGGGTGTTGGTTCTTTATCCTCTATAACAATCACTTCTGTTGGAGTGTTGGTTCTTTATCTATAACAATCACTTCTGTTGGGGTGTTGGTTCTTTATCCTCTATAATAATCACTTCTGTTGGGGTGTTGGTTCTTTATCCTCTATAACAATCACTTCTGTTGGGGTGTTGTTTGAGAACCAAGGGTTCTCTCTTAACTTATACCACCTGGTGATTTCAGCTCTCTCTCTATCTGCTTGTAACCTGATACCAAACATACAACCTGACCTCAGACACAAACAAACACACACACCCCAATGAAACAATTTCTCTGGTGTAGAGAGAGAGAGAGAGAGAGAGAGAGAGAGAGAGAGAGAGAGAGAGAGAGAGAGAGAGAGAGAGAGAGAGAGAGAGAGAGAGAGAGAGCGAGAGAGAGAGAGAGAGAGAGAGAGAGAGAGAGAGAGAGAGAGAGAGAGAGAGAGAGAGAGAGAGAGAGAGAGAGAGAGAGAGAGAGAGAGAGAGAGAGAGAGAGAGAGAGAGAGAGAGAGAGAGAGAGACAGAGAGAGAGAGAGAGAGAGAGAGAGAGAGAGAGAGAGAGAGAGAGAGAGAGAGAGAGAGAGAGAGAGAGAGAGAGAGAGAGAGAGAGAGAGAGAGAGAGAGAGAGAGAGAGAGAGAGAGAGAGAGAGCTGTCATTCATTGAAGGTAAATACAATTTTTCTTTCATGTATTTTTATTTTCTTGTAAATCTTTAATACAGAAATACGTACATATTACTATTATTAAAAAGTTCACACTATACAATATTAAACTATGACCTTAATATTTTTTTTGCAAAACCCTTATATAAATCATACACATTATCATTACACAATACTACACATTACTACACAATACACGTTATTATTACACAATACTACACATTACTACACAATACACATCATTATTACACATTACTACACAATACACATTATTATTACACAATAGTACACATTACTACACAATACATGTTATTATTACACATTACTACACATTACTATACAATACACATTATTATTACACATTACTACACATTACTACACAATACATGTTTATAGAACAGGGCTCCGGGCAGCCGAGCGGAAATGGAGGAAAACTCGCCTCCCTGCGGACCTGGCATCCTTTCGCTCCCTCCTCTCTACATTTTCCTCTTCTGTCTCTGCTGCTAAAGCCACTTTCTAACACTCTAAATTCCAAGCTTCTGCCTCTAACCCTAGGAAGCTCTTTGCCACCTTCTCCTCCCTCCTGAATCCTCCTCCCCTCCCCCTCCTCCCTCTCTGCAGATGACTTCGTCAACCATTTTGAAAAGAAGGTCGACGACATCCGAGCCTCGTTTGCTAAGTCAAACGACACCGCTGGTTCTGCTCACACTGCCCTACCCTGTGCTCTGACCTCTTTCTCCCTCTCTCTCCAGATGAAATCTCGCGTCTTGTGACGGCCGGCCGCCCAACAACCTGCCCGCTTGACCCTATCCCCTCCTCTCTTCTCCAGACCATTTCCGGAGACCTTCTCCCTTACCTCACCTCGCTCATCAACTCATCCCTGACCGCTGGCTACGTCCCTTCCGTCTTCAAGAGAGCGAGAGTTGCACCCCTTCTGAAAAAACCTACACTCGATCCCTCCGATGTCAACAACTACAAACCAGTATCCCTTCTTTTCTTTTCTCTCCAAAACTCTTGAACGTGCCGTCCTATGGCCAGCTCTCCCGCTATCTCTCTCAGAATGACCTTCTTGATCCAAATCAGTCAGGTTTCAAGACTAGTCATTCAACTGAGACTGCTCTTCTCTGTATCACGGAGGCGCTCCGCACCGCTAAAGCTAACTCTCTCTCCTCTGCTCTCATCCTTCTACACCTATCGGCTGCCTTCGATACTGTGAACCATCAGATCCTTCTCTCCACCCTCTCCGAGTTGGGCATCTCCGGCGCGGCCCACGCTTGGATTGCGTCCTACCTGACAGGTCGCTATACCAGGTGGCGTGGCGAGAATCTGTCTCCTCACCACGCGCTCTCACCACTGGTGTCCCCCAGGGCTCTGTTCTAGGCCCTCTCCTATTCTCGCTATACACCAAGTCACTTGGCTCTGTCATAACCTCACATGGTCTCTTATTATTGCTATGCAGACGACACACAATTAATCTTCTCTTTCCCCTTCTGATGACCAGGTGGCGAATCGCATCTCTGCATGTCTGGCAGACATATCAGTGTGGATGACGGATCACCACCTCAAGCTGAACCTCTCGGCAAGACGGAGCTGCTCTTCCTCCCGGGGAAGGACTGCCCGTTCCATGATCTCGCCATCACGGTTGACAACTCCATTGTGTCCTCCTCCCAGAGCGCTAAGAACCTTGGCGTTATCCTGGACAACACCCTGTCGTTCTCAACTAACATCAAGGCGGTGGCCCGTTCCTGTAGGTTCATGCTCTACAACATCCGCAGAGTACGACCCTGCCTCACACAGGAAGCGGCGCAGGTCCTAATCCAGGCACTTGTCATCCCCCGTCTGGATTACTGCAACTCGCTGTTGGCTGGGCTCCTGCCTGTGCCATTAAACCCCTACAACTCATCCAGAACGCCGCAGCCCGTCTGGTGTTCAACCTTCCCAAGTTCTCTCACGTCACCCCGCTCCTCCGCTCTCTCTACTGGCTTCCAGTTGAAGCTCGCATCCGCTACAAGACCATGGTGCTTGCCTACGGAGCTGTGAGGGGAACGGCACCTCAGTACCTCCAGGCTCTGATCAGGCCCTACACCCAAACAAGGGCACTGCGTTCATCCACCTCTGGCCTGCTCGCCTCCCTACCACTGAGGAAGTACAGTTCCCGCTCAGCCCAGTCAAAACTGTTCGCTGCTCTGGCCCCCCAATGGTGGAACAAACTCCCTCACGACGCCAGGACAGCGGAGTCAATCACCACCTTCCGGAGACACCTGAAACCCCACCTCTTTAAGGAATACCTAGGATAGGATAAGTAATCCTTCTCACCCCCCCTTTAAGATTTAGATGCACTATTGTAAAGTGACTGTTCCACTGGATGTCATAAGGTGAATGCACCAATTTGTAAGTCGCTCTGGATAAGAGCGTCTGCTAAATGTCTTAAATGTAATGTAAATGTATGTAAAATAAGACTGTTGATTATTATTTTCAGAGAGAAAAAGAAGAATCAACATTTTCCTCCTTTTCAGGGGCCTTTTATAACCTGACACCCCCATCAGTCTCTCCTTCTCAGGGGCCTATCGTAATCGCACACTCCATCAGTCTCTCCTTTTCAAGCGCCTATTATAACCCGACAGACACCCCATTAGTCTCCACATCCCCGTCTTCAAGCTGGGAGGGCCTCAGACTTTGCCTCCTCCACGCTGGCTGTCCATGACCTTCCAGGTCCTATTGTAACCTGACACCCCATTAGTCTCCACAAGCCTCAGACGTTGCCTCCTCCACGCTGGCTGTCCATGGCCTTCCAGGTCCTATTGTAACATGACACCCCATTAGTCTCCACAAGCCTCAGACGTTGCCTCCTCCACGCTGGCTCTTCATGGCCTTCCAGGTCCTATTGTAACCTGACACCCCATTAGTCTCCACAAGCCTCAGACGTTGCCTCCTCCACGCTGGCTGTCCATGGCCTTCCAGGTCCTATTGTAACCTGACACCCCATTAGTCTCCACAAGCCTCAGAAGTTGCCTCTTCCACGCTGGCTCTCCATGGCCTTCCAGGTATCGTATGTTTTCTTTTCCCTGATAGATCAACCCTCTTGACGTTCAGCCCAAGTTTTGTCTTGAGGACAAAAGGGACCATCTTCGTAAATGTTCCCGATGGTGGGAAACTGCTGTACTTGTTTTATCCTGTCAAGCACTATAAACCAATCTCACCACTTGAAGCCAAAGACAGGCACTGTAAACCAATCTCTCCACTTGAAGCCAAAGACAGGCACAACGTAGTTAACCACTGTACAAGTGTTTGAAAATACATATGAGCCAACAGATTTGGTTGCATTTGCGCTACTGAATTCAGAAAAACCTCAAATTGTCACTTCAGAGTCTGGACTATACGCTACTGAAGAGATTCTTATGGCTTTCAGATCATCTCTCCTGCAGACTTCCTCTTCCAACACGTACCCAGGCAGGGATGTTCAGCTCAGGGCCTGTTAGATCTGACATAGAGCAAGTCTTATCTTAAGCCATTCTCTCAAAACAAAGGTTTTTGGCTGAAAAAAAGGTTGTTGAGACAGCTGTGTGTGAAAATCTTCACTGTTGAATCGTTGGAAAATATAACCCTTATGGCCTTCAGTCATATCAATCCATTAAAACAATCAGGTGCATCACAAAGAATGGCTTTGATGGTTTTGTCATTGTGGACCATAGACCTAGAATTGGTCTAGGAGACATGATTTCTGTGGTTTATCTATCTTGAGGTTTCTTGTTCACAGGACAAGTCTAACACTAACTTATAACTCAGTCAGACCGACCCGGAAATGACTTGTTCATTCTACAAGGGGTCAAAAGGTCACTACACAGCAGCTCCATAAGTTCAAACACATTTTCTTCCAGTTCAACAAGATCCCCACACATCAATCATCAGGCCATTACTTTTTATTACAAACATTTGCTTTACTTTGAAGAAACAGCTGCACTATCAAGTTACATAAGCACACCCTAAATAGCATGAGGATATCCGGACAGGATGTCCTTAAAAGGGCATAAACCTACCCTAAAATAGCATGAGGATATCCGGACAGGATGTCCTTAAAAGGGCATGAACACAGGACACAGGAATAACTCATCAATCACTTTTTGACAGCAGCCGTTGACTATATTCTCTCTTACAGTTCTACAGGAATATTAAATGATATGTTAAATATATTCTCTCTTACAGTTCTACAGGAATATTAAATATATTCTCTCTTACAGTTCTACAGGAATATTACATGATGTGTTAAATATATTCTCTCTTACAGTTCTACAGGAATATTAAATATATTCTCTCTTACAGTTCTTAAATATTATGATATGTTAAATATATTCTCTCAGTTCTACAGGAATATTAAATAATGTCTTAAATATATTCTCTCTTACAGTTCTACAGGAATATTAAATGATGTGGTAAATGTGTTATTTTAATTGTAATTGAAACAATTGTGTGATTCCAAGTGTCTTATTGTTCGTAACAACTCAGTTTGCTGCTATAGGCAGTTAGCTGCCTACTGTGACAGCTAGTGTCGTAGATAATTGTTACAGAAATATAATACTGTCTATAGAAATATAATACTCTCAGAAGAAACTTTTGAATTCAATGTAGACTTTAATGCAAGTTATTAAAGCTGTGCTGGTCCGCGGGAAAGCCGCCGCTTCTTAGCACTGGCTCTGCTTTTATACATACATAGTATTTGTGTACATCACATATGTAAATAAAGTTACTCCCCCTTAGTATCTGCTTTTGGTAACAACGATGGCAGAACTCTTTCCATGTTCTAAAAATAATGTATGTACTGCATGCCTATGTTTTACGTGTTAGTCATCAGTTATCTTGCCTACATCTTTCTTCCTGTACCCTGCTGACCACAGCACGTTCAGCTGTCATGAATGCACGTATGGTCTTGGTTAATGTATTCCTTCAAAAATAGAGTATGGTCTGGGTGTCATATGGCCTGGATATCATCTTCTCTTAATGTGCATGTCCTTGCTACTTCAGCCTAGCAGCCAAACCTATCTACATGCAATGCTGAGCTTACTTCAACTGGTTGCAACATTGTAACTCTGTTGGGAATAGTTGAAGACCATGTTTAGTTTCCAAGTGCTACTGAATAAGCTCAAGTTCAACTCAAACATGCTCCAACATGATACATGTCATTATTCTAGTCTATCAATCCATTTGAAATCATTATCTGCAGCGCAGGTTGCTCTCTGCCATACTTTACATAACACAAGGGCAGCATATTGATATAGCCTAGTGCATCAGAACTGATAGGATACTGCCTGTTCTCTGAGCTCTTTATGTTCATGGAGGCTGATGTCCCTTTATACAACAGGCTGGACAGTCCATGTCCTTACAACAGGCTGGACAGTCCATGTCCTTACAACAGGCTGGACAGTCCATGTCCTTACAACAGGCTGGACAGTCCATGTCCTTACAACAGGCTGGACAGTCCATGTCCTTACAACAGGCTGGACAGTCCATGTCCTTACAACAGGCTGGACAGTCCATGTCCTTACAACAGGCTGGACAGTCCATGTCCTTACAACAGGCTGGACAGTCCATGTCCTTACAACAGGCTGGACAGTCCATGTCCTTACAACAGGCTGACCCATGTCCTTACAACAGGCTGGACAGTCCATGTCCTTACAACAGGCTGGACAGTCCATGTCCTTACAACAGGCTGGACAGTCCATGTCCTTACAACAGGCTGGACAGTCCATGTCCTTACAACAGGCTGGACAGTCCATGTCCTTACAACAGGCTGGACAGTCCATGTCCTTACAACAGGCTGGACAGTCCATGTCCTTACAACAGGCTGGACAGTCCATGTCCTTACAACAGGCTGGACAGTCCATGTCCTTACAACAGGCTGGACAGTCCATGTCCTTACAACAGGCTGGACAGTCCATGTCCTTACAACAGGCTGGACAGTCCATGTCCTTACAACAGGCTGGACAGTCCATGTCCTGGACAGTCCATGTCAACAGGCTGGACAGTCCATGTCCTTACAACAGGCTGGACAGTCCATGTCCTTACAACAGGCTGGACAGTCCATGTCCTTACAACAGGCTGGACAGTCCATGTCCTTACAACAGGCTGGCTGACAGTCCATGTCCTTACAACAGGCTGGACAGTCCATGTCCTTACAACAGGCTGGACAGTCCATGTCCTTACAACAGGCTGGAGTCAGTCCATGTCCTTACAACAGGCTGGACAGTCCATGTCCTTACAACAGGCTGGACAGTCCATGTCCTTACAACAGGCTGGACAGTCCATGTCCTTACAACAGGCTGGACAGTCCATGTCCTTACAACAGGCTGGACAGTCCATGTCCTTACAACAGGCTGGACAGTCCATGTCCTTACAACAGGCTGGACAGTCCATGTCCTTACAACAGGCTGGACAGTCCATGTCCTTACAACAGGCTGGACAGTCCATGTCCTTACAACAGGCTGGACAGTCCATGTCCTTACAACAGGCTGGACAGTCCATGTCCTTACAACAGGCTGGACAGTCCATGTCCTTCCTTACAACAGGCTGGACAGTCCATGTCCTTACAACAGGCTGGACAGTCCATGTCCTTACAACAGGCTGGACAGTCCATGTCCTTACAACAGGCTGGACAGTCCATGTCCTTCCATGTCAACAGGCTGGACAGTCCATGTCCTTACAACAGGCTGGACAGTCCATGTCCTTACAACAGGCTGGACAGTCCATGTCCTTGGACAGTCCATGTCCTTACAACAGGCTGGACAGTCCATGGCTGGACAGTCCATGTCCTTACAACAGGCTGGACAGTCCATGTCCTTACAACAGGCTGGACAGTCCATGTCCTTAAAACAACAGGCTGGACAGTCCATGTCCTTGGACAGTCCATGTCCTTACAACAGGCTGGACAGTCCATGTCCTTACAACAGGCTGGACAGTCCATGTCCTTAAAACAGGCTGGACAGTCCATGTCCTTACAACAGGCTGGACAGTCCATGTCCTTACAACAGGCTGGACAGTCCATGTCCTTACAACAGCTGGACAGTCCATGTCCTTACAACAGGCTGGACAGTCCATGTCCTTACAACAGGCTGGACAGTCCATGTCCTTACAGGCTGGACAGTCCATGTCCTGGCAACAGGCTGGACAGTCCATGTCCTTACAACAGGCTGGACAGTCCATGTCCTTACAACAGGCTGGACAGTCCATGTCCTTACAACAGGCTGGACAGTCCATGTCCTTAAAACAGGCTGGACAGTCCATGTCCTTACAACAGGCTGGACAGTCCATGTCCTTACAACAGGCTGGACAGTCCATGTCCTTACAACAGGCTGGACAGTCCATGTCCTTACAACAGGCTGAGTCCATGTCCTGGACAGTCCATGTCCTTACAACAGGCTGGACAGTCCATGTCCTTACAACAGGCTGACAGTCCATGTCCTTACAACAGGCTGGACAGTCCATGTCCTTACAACAGGCTGGACAGTCCATGTCCTTACAACAGGCTGGACAGTCCATGTCCTTACAACAGGCTGGACAGTCCATGTCCTTACAACAGGCTGGACAGTCCATGTCCTTACAACAGGCTGGACAGTCCATGTCCTTACAACAGGCTGGACAGTCCATGTCCTTACAACAGGCTGGACAGTCCATGTCCTTACAACAGGCTGACAGTCCATGTCCTTACAACAGGCTGGACAGTCCATGTCCTTACAACAGGCTGGACAGTCCATGTCCTTACAGGCTGGGCAGTCCATGTCCTTACAACAGGCTGGACAGTCCATGTCCTCAATAACAGGCTGGACAGTCCATGTCCTTACAACAGGCTGGACAGTCCATGTCCTTACAACAGGCTGGACAGTCCATGTCCTTACAACAGGCTGGACAGTCCATGTCCAACAGGCTGACAGTCCATGGACAGTCCATGTCCCACAACAGGCTGGACAGTCCATGTCCCTTACAACAGGCTGGACAGTCCATGTCCTTACAACAGGCTGGACAGTCCATGTCCTTACAACAGGCTGGACAGTCCATGTCCTTACAACAGGCTGGACAGTCCATGTCCTTACAACAGGCTGGACAGTCCATGTCCTTACAACAGGCTGGACAGTCCATGTCCTTACAACAGGCTGGACAGTCCATGTCCTTACAACAGGCTGGACAGTCCATGTCCTTACAACAGGCTGGACAGTCCATGTCCTTACAACAGGCTGGACAGTCCATGTCCATAACAGGCTGACAACAGGCTGGACAGTCCATGTCCTTACAGCAGGCTGGACAGTCCATGTCCTTGCAACAGGCTGGACAGTCCATGTCCTTACAACAGGCTGGACAGTCCATGTCCTTACAACAGGCTGGACAGTCCATGTCCTTACAACAGGCTGGACAGTCCATGTCCTTACAACAGGCTGGACAGTCCATGTCCTTACAACAGGCTGGACAGTCCATGTCCTTACAACAGGCTGGACAGTCCATGTCCTTACAACAGGCTGGACAGTCCATGTCCTTACAACAGGCTGGACAGTCCATGTCCTTACAACAGGCTGGACAGTCCATGTCCTTACAACAGGCTGGACAGTCCATGTCCTTAACAACAGGCTGGACCCATGTCCTTACAACAGGCTGACTGGAGGCTCCATGTCCTTACAACAGGCTGGACAGTCCATGTCCTTACAACAGGCTGGACAGTCCATGTCCTACAACAGGCTGGACAGTCCATGTCCTTACAACAGGCTGGACAGTCCATGTCCTTACAACAGGCTGGACAGTCCATGTCCTTACAACAGGCTGGACAGTCCATGTCCTTACAACAGGCTGGACAGTCCATGTCCTTACAACAGGCTGGACAGTCCATGTCCTTACAACAGGCTGGACAGTCCATGTCCTTACAACAGGCTGGACAGTCCATGTCCTTACAACAGGCTGGACAGTCCATGTCCTTACAACAGGCTGGACAGTCCATGTCCTTACAACAGGCTGGACAATCCATGTCCCCACAACAGCTGGACAGTCCATGTCCTTAAAACAGGCTGGACAGTCCATGTCCTTACAACAGGCTGACAGTCCATGTCCTTACAACAGGCTGGACAGTCCATGTCCTTACAACAGGCTGGACAGTCCATGTCCATGTCCTTATAACAGGCTGGACAGTCCATGTCCTACAACAGGCTGGACAGTCCATGTCTGACAGTCCATGTCCTTACAACAGGCTGGACAGTCCATGTCCTTACAACAGGCTGGACAGTCCATGTCCTTGCAACAGGCTGGACAGTCCATGTCCTTACAACAGGCTGGACAGTCCATGGACAGTCCATGTCCTTACAACAGGCTGGACAGTCCATGTCCTTACAACAGGCTGGACAGTCCATGTCCTTACAACAGGCTGGACAGCTGGACAGTCCATGTCCTTACAACAGGCTGGACAGTCCATGTCCTTACAACAGGCTGGACAGTCCATGTCCTTACAACAGGCTGGACAGTCCATGTCCTGGACAGTCCATGTCCTTAACAGGCTGGACAGTCCATGTCCTTACAACAGCTGGACAGTCCATGTCCCTATACAACAGGCTGGACAGTCCATGTCCTTACAACAGGCTGGACAGTCCATGTCCTTACAACATGAGCTGGACAGTCCATGTCCCTTTATACAACAGGCTGGACAGTCCATGTCCTTGCAACAGGCTGGACAGTCCATGTCCTTACAACAGGCTGGACAGTCCATGTCCTTGCAACAGGCTGGACAGTCCATGTCCTTACAACAGGCTGGACAGTCCATGTCCTTACAACAGGCTGGACAGTCCATGTCCTTACAACAGGCTGGACAGTCCATGTCCTTACAACAGGCTGGACAGTCCATGTCCTTACAACAGGCTGGACAGTCCATGTCCTTACAACAGGCTGGACAGTCCATGTCCTTACAACAGGCTGGACAATCCATGTCCTTAAAAGGCTGGGACAATCCATGTCCTTACAACAGGCTGGACAGTCCATGTCCCTTACAACAGGCTGGACAGTCCATGTCCTTACAACAGGCTGGACAATCCATGTCCTACAACAGGCTGGACAATCCATGTCCTTACAACAGGCTGGACAGTCCATGTCCTTACAACAGGCTGGACAGTCCATGTCCTTACAACAGGCTGGACAGTCCATGTCCTTACAACAGGCTGGACAGTCCATGTCCTTACAACAGGCTGGATGGTCCATGTCCTTACAAACAGGCTGGACAGTCCATGTCCTTACAACAGGCTGGACAGTCCATGTCCTTACAACAGGCTGGACAGTCCATGTCCTTACAACAGGCTGGACAGTCATGTCCTTACAACAGGCTGGACAGTCCATGTGGACAGTCCATGTCACAACAGGCTGGACAGTCCATGTCCTTACAACAGGCTGGACAGTCCATGTCCTTACAACAGGCTGGACAGTCCATGTCCTTACAACAGCTGGACAGTCCATGTCCTTACAACAGGCTGGACAGTCCATGTCCTTTGCAACAGCAGCTGGACAGTCCATGTCCTTTATACAACAGGCTGGACAGTCCATGTCCTTACAACAGGCTGGACAGTCCATGTCCTTGCAACAGGCTGGACAGGTCAGTCTGATGTCCTTTACAACAGGCTGGACAGTCCATGTCCTTACAACAGGCTGGACAGTCCATGTCCTTACAACAGGCTGGACAGTCCATGTCCTTACAACAGGCTGGACAGTCCATGTCCTTACAACAGGCTGGACAGTCCATGTCCTTACCAGGCTGGACAGTCCATGTCCTTACAACAGGCTGGACAGCTGGACAGTCCATGTCCTTACAACAGGCTGGACAGTCCATGTCCTACAACAGGCTGGACAGGTCCTTACAACAGGCTGGACAGTCCCATGTCCTTACAACAGGCTGGACAGTCCATGTCCTTACAACAGGCTGGACAGTCCATGTGGACAGTCCATGTACAACAGGCTGGACTGGACAGTCCATGTCCTTACAACAGGCTGGACAGTCCATGTCCTTACAACAGGCTGGACAGTCCATGTCCATGGACAGTCCATGTCCTTACAACAGGCTGGACAGTCCATGTCCTTACAACAGGCTGGACAGTCCATGTCCTTACAACAGGCTGGACAGTCCATGTCCTACAACAGGCTGGACAGTCCATGTCCTTACAACAGGCTGGACAGTCCATGTCCTTACAACAGGCTGGACAGTCCATGTCCTTACAACAGGCTGGACAGTCCATGTCCTTACAACAGGCTGGACAGTCCATGTCCTTACAACAGGCTGGACAGTCCATGTCCTTACAACAGGCTGGACAGTCCATGTCCTTACAACAGGCTGGACAGTCCATGTCCTTACAACAGGCTGGACAGTCCATGTCCTTACAACAGGCTGGACAGTCCATGTCCTTACAACAGGCTGGACAGTCCATGTCCTTACAACAGGCTGGACAGTCCATGTCCTTACAACAGGCTGGACAGTCCATGTCCTTACAACAGGCTGGACAGTCCATGTCCTTACAACAGGCTGGACAGTCCATGTCCTTACAACAGGCTGGACAGTCCATGTCCTTACAACAGGATGTCCTTTGCAACAGGCTGGACAGTCCATGTCCTTACAACAGGCTGGACAGTCCATGTCCTTACAACAGGCTGGACAGTCCATGTCCTTACAACAGGCTGGACAGTCCATGTCCTTACAACAGGCTGGACAGTCCATGTCCTTACAACAGGCTGGACAGTCCATGTCCTTATGGACAGTCCATGTCCTTAACAGGCTGGACAGTCCATGTCCTTACAACAGGCTGGACAGTCCATGTCCTTACAACAGGCTGGACAGTCCATGTCCTTACAACAGGCTGGACAGTCCATGTCCTTACAACAGGCTGACAGTCCATGTCCTTACAACAGGCTGGACAGTCCATGTCCTTACAACAGGCTGGACAGTCCATGTCCTTACAACAGGCTGGACAGTCCATGTCCTTACAACAGGCTGGACAGTCCATGTCCTTACAACAGGCTGGACAGTCCATGTCCTTACAACAGGCTGGACAGTCCATGTCCTTACAACAGGCTGGACAGTCCATGTCCTTACAACAGGCTGGACAGTCCATGTCCTTACAACAGGCTGGACAGTCCATGTCCTTACAACAGGCTGGACAGTCCATGTCCTTACAACAGGCTGGACAGTCCATGTCCTTACAACAGGCTGGACAGTCCATGTCCTTACAACAGGCTGGACAGTCCATGTCCTTACAACAGGCTGGACAGTCCATGGACAGTCCATGTCATAACAGGCTGGACAGTCCATGTCCTTACAACAGGCTGGACAGTCCATGTCCTTACAACAGGCTGGACAGTCCATGTCCTTACAACAGGCTGGACAGTCCATGTCCTTACAACAGGCTGACAGTCCATGTCCTTACAACAGGCCTGGACAGTCCATGTCCTTACAACAGGCTGGACAGTCCACAACAGGCTGGACAGTCCATGTCCTTACAACAGGCTGGACAGTCCATGTCCTTACAACAGGCTGACAGTCCATGTCCTTACAACAGGCTGGACAGTCCATGTCCTTACAACAGGCTGGACAGTCCATGTCCTTACAACAGGCTGGACAGTCCATGTCCTTACATGTCACAGGCTGGACTGTCCTTACAGTCCCATGTCCTTACAACAGGCTGGACAGTCCATGTCCTTACAACAGGCTGGACAGTCCATGTCCTTACAACAGGCTGGACAGTCCATGTCCTTACAACAGGCTGGACAGTCCATGTCCTTACAACAGGCTGGACAGTCCATGTCCTTACAACAGGCTGGACAGTCCATGTCCTTGCAACAGGCTGGACAGTCCATGTCCTTACAACAGGCTGGACAGTCCATGTCCTTACAACAGGCTGGACAGTCCATGTCCTTACAACAGGCTGACAGTCCATGTCCTTACAACAGGCTGGACAGTCCATGTCCTTACAACAGGCTGGACAGTCCATGTCCTTACAACAGGCTGGACAGTCCATGTCCTTACAACAGGCTGGACAGTCCATGTCCTTACAACAGGCTGGACAGTCCATGTCCTTACAACAGGCTGGACAGTCCATGTCCTTACAACAGGCTGGACAGTCCATGTCCTTACAACAGGCTGGACAGTCCATGTCCTTACAACAGGCTGGACAGTCCATGTCCTTACAACAGGCTGGACAGTCCATGTCCTTACAACAGGCTGGACAGTCCATGTCCTTACAACAGGCTGGACAGTCCATGTCCTTACAACAGGCTGGACAGTCCATGTCCTTACAACAGGCTGGACAGTCCATGTCCTTACAACAGGCTGGACAGTCCATGTCCTTACAACAGGCTGGACAGTCCATGTCCTTACAACAGGCTGGACAGTCCATGTCCTTGCAACAGGCTGGACAGTCCATGTCCTTACAACAGCAGGTAGAAGTCCGATGTCCCTTTATACAACAGGCTGGACAATCCATGTCCTTAATGGACAGTCCATGTCCTTACAACAGGCTGGACAGTCCATGTCCTTACAACAGGCTGGACAGTCCATGTCCTTACAACAGGCTGGACAGTCCATGTCCTTACAACAGGCTGGACAGTCCATGTCCTTACAACAGGCTGGACAGTCCATGTCCTTACAACAGGCTGGACAGTCCATGTCCTTACAACAGGCTGACAGTCCATGTCCTTACAACAGGCTGGACAGTCCATGTCCTTACAACAGGCTGGACAGTCCATGTCCTTACAACAGGCTGGACAGTCCATGTCCTTACAACAGCAGGTGGAGAAGTCTGATGTCCCTGGACAGTCCATATCCTGACAACAACAGGCTGGACAGTCCATGTCCTTACAACAGGCTGGACAGTCCATGTCCTTACAACAGGCTGACAGTCCATGTCCTTACAACAGGCTGGACAGTCCATGTCCTTGCAACAGGCTGGACATGTCCTTACAACAGGCTCCCATGTCCTTACAGGTACAGGCTGGACAGTCCATGTCCTTACAACAGGCTGGACAATCCATGTCCTTACAACAGGCTGGACAGTCCATGTCCTTACAACAGGCTGGACAGTCCATGTCCTTACAACAGGCTGGACAGTCCATGTCCTTACAACAGGCTGGACAGTCCATGTCCTTGGCAACAGGCTGGCTGGACAGTCCATGTCCTTACAACAGGCTGGAGTCCATGTCCTTACAACAGGCTGAAGTCTGATGTCCTTACAACAGGCTGGACAGTCCATGTCCTTACAACAGGCTGGACAATCCATGTCCATGTCCTTACAACAGGCTGGACAGTCCATGCTGGACTGATGTCCTTATGTGGACAATCCATGTCCTTACAACAGGCTGGACAGTCCATGTCCTTACAACAGGCTGGACAGTCCATGTCCTGACAACAGGCTGGACAGTCCATGTCCTTGCAACAGGCTGGACAGTCCATGTCCTTGCAACAGGCTGGACATTCCATGTCCTTACAACAGGCTGGACAGTCCATGTCCTTGCAACAGCAGGTAGAAGTCTGATGTCCCTTTATACAACAGGCTGGACAATCCATGTCCTTACAACAGGCTGGACAGTCCATGTCCTTACAACAGGCTGGACAGTCCATGTCCTTACAACAGGCTGGACAGTCCATGTCCTTACAACAGGCTGGACAGTCCATGTCCTTACAACAGGCTGGACAGTCCATGTCCTTACAACAGGCTGGACAGTCCATGTCCTTGCAACAGGCTGGACATTCCATGTCCTTACAACAGGCTGGACAGTCCATGTCCTTTCAACAGCAGGTAGAAGTCTGATGTCCCTTTATACAACAGGCTGGACAGTCCATATCCTTACAACAGGCTGGACAGTCCATGTCCTTACAACATGCTGGACAGTCCATGTCTTTACAACAGGCTGGACAGTCCATGTCTTTACAACAGCAGGTAGAAGTCTGATGTCCCTTTTTGGGAACCCACTAAGTTACTGATGAACTCAATCTGAACCTTTCAGCATTAACTAGTGGTTCTGGTGAAACATGTCCTTTAAGTCTCTTCACAACATCCCCATACGTCTTATTACCTGTTCTGTCTGGATGTAACTGGCTGACTAGTAAATTACATGTCTTTGGCCCCATTACACTAAAAACTTTAAGCACAATATTGTCCTCAACCATGTAATTTACAAGAACAAAATATTCAAACCGTTCTGTATATCAGCTCCGCTGCTCAATGGTTCCATCAAACTGTCCAATGTTTCCAACAATTCTAGATATTTTTCATTTCTCAATAGGCTCCTGTGTCACGTTCTGACATTAGCTATTTTATTATGTCTTTGGTTTAGTATGGTCAAGGCGTGAGTTGGGTGGGTAGTCTATGTTCTTTTTCTGCGTTGTGTATTTCTGTGTTTGGCCTGGTTCTCAATCAGAGGCAGCTGTCATTCGTTGTCCCTGATTGAGAATCATACTGAGGTAGCCTGGTTTCACTGTTGAGTGGTGGGTGGTTATTTTCAGTCTTTGCGTGTCTGCACCAGACAGAACTGTTTCAGTTGTTTCTTTGTTGTTTGTTATTCATTTTTTCCATTAATTAAGATGAACACTTCCCACGCTGCGCTTTGGTCCTCACCTTCTGACACCGATGACAGCCGTTACATCCTGATTGTCATTCACTTTAGCTTTTTTATTGTCCTCAACCACAGCAATATTTTCCTCAGTCATGTAAACTTCGTTAATTTCGCTCATTTAGCAGTTTTTAATTCCAAAGTTTCTCACTGTTGAATAAATATCCTGTCCTTTAATCAAGGTATATTCCTCCCTTTCTAATCAAGTTATTTTCCCGCTCAGACATCCGTCTCTGAGTCTTTTTCTGTGGTCCATGACGATGCTAACTCTCTCTTAGCAAGCTCAACTTTGCACTTGCCTCTGCTAGCAATACACTGTGCTAACATTAGCCAAGACTGTATCACAGAAAATAACAGTTTTAAAAGTTGTTAAAACATACTTCTTCCAGACAGACTAGTTCCTGTAGATTCAGACTCATCGCCAATCTGTTGTTATGTTTTGTTGGTTTCATAACCAGGTCTGTATAACAACTCAATAATGATGAGACGGGAGACAGGAATCAGTTCAACCATTTATCTGAACGTGATCATCTCAACACATACAAACCCCCATGATGCTGTGCGACACAACCCCAATACACAACAAATACATCATACATAAGTAAAATGGACAGTAAACAAAACTCAGAGGACTTTAAATGTTCCGTTCTAGAAAGTAGGACCATGGGACAGGGTCAGAAAGGTCAGTATGTTTGATACATGTTACAGAGGTGACATAACAAGCAAAAGGTCATTATAACACAGTGAAGTAGACGTGGGTGTGTGTCCTGTATGTGTGTGTGTGTGTGTCCAGCGTGTGTGTGTGTGTCCAGCGTGTGTGTGTGTGTGTGTGTGTGTGTGTGTGTGTCCAGCATGTGTGTGTGTGTGTGTGTGTGTGTGTGTGTGTGTGTGTGTGTGTGTGTGTGTGTGTGTGTGTGTGTGTGTGTGTGTGTGTGTGTGTGTGTGTGTGTGTGTGTGTGTGTGTGTGTGTGTGTGTGTGTGTGTGTGTGTGTGTGTCCAGCGTGTGTGTGTGTCTGTATGTGTGTCCAGCGTGTGTGTGTGTCAGTGTGTGTGTGACCAGCGTGTGTGTGTGTGTGTGTCCAGCGTGTGTGTGTGTGTCCAGCGTGTGTGTGTGTGTGTGTGTCCAGCGTGTGTGTGCGCACGTGTGTCCAGTGTGTGTATCCAGTGTGTGTCTGTGTATCCAGTGTGTGTCTGTGTATCCAGTGTGTGTGTCTGTGTATCCAGTGTGTGTGTAGAGTGATCTGTGTGTATTTACAGGGACACTGAGGAGTCATCACCCCAAACCCCAAACCCTGGATAGAGGCTCAGTGAATGTGAGGTGAATGTGATCAGGTGGGTCAGTGTGTCAGAGGAGGCTCTATAGAAGGACAGAGTGCCCGCTGGCCAGTCCAGATACACTCCTACTCTGTGGGAGCTGGAGGAGGGGACGTCTATGGTAGGGAATTATCATTGTGCCAGGCAGTGTAACTGTTGTCAGAGCAGGTCAGACTCCAGGACTTGTCA
>NW_025745895.1:225000-255796 GCF_021184085.1 Oncorhynchus gorbuscha | reverse complement strand
CTGGGCCTCCAGCTCATCTAGGGGTTAGGGTCTAGGGGTTGAGGGACTCACCAGAAGGTCTGCCTGGGCCTCCCGGCTCATTAGGGTGGGGTCTAGGGGTTAGGGTCTAGGGGCTAGGGGACTCACCAGAAGGTCGGCCTGGGCCTCCAGCTCATTAGGGGTTAGGGTCTAGGAGACTCACCAGAAGGTCGGCCTGGGCCTCCAGCTCATTAGGGGTTAGGGTTGGGGTTAGGGGTCTAGGGGTTAGGGGACTCACCAGAAGGTCTGCCTGGGCCTCAGCTCATTAGGGTTAGGGTCTGGGGGTTAGGGGACTCACCAGAAGGTCGGCCTGGGCCTCCAGCTCGTTAGGGGGTTAGGTCTAGGGGTTAGGAGACTCACCAGAAGGTCTGCCTGGGCCTCCAGCTCGTTAGGGGTTAGGGTCTAGGGGTTGGGTCTAGGAGACTCACCAGAAGGTCGGCCTGGGCCTCCAGCTCGTTAGGGTTAGGGTCCTAGGGGTTAGGGTCTAGGGATTAGGGACTCACCAGAAGGTCTGCCTGGGCCTCCCAGCTCGTTGAGGGTTAGGGTCTAGGGGTTAGGGGGACTCACCAGAAGGTCGGCTGGGCCTCCAGCTCGTTGGGAAGGTCTAGGGGTTAGGAGACTCACCAGAAGGTCGGCCTGGGCCTCCAGCTCATTAGGGGGGTTAGGTCTAGGGGGGTTGGGAGACTCACCAGAAGGTCGGCCTGGGCCTCCAGCTCATTAGGGGTTAGGGTCTAGGGGTTAGGGGACTCACCAGAAGGTCGGCCTGGGCCTCCAGCTCATTAGGGTTTATGTCTAGGGGTTAGGAGACTCACCCAGAAGGTTAGCCTGGGCCTCCCAGCTCATTAGGGGTTAGGTCTAGGGTTAGGAGACTCACCAGAAGGTCGGCCTGGGCCTCCAGCTCATTAGGGGTTAGGGTCTGGGGGTTGGGGACTCACCAGAAGGTCGGCCTGGGCCTCCAGCTCATTAGGGGTTAGGGTCTGGGGTTGGGGACTCACCAGAAGGTCGGCCTGGGCCTCCAGCTCATTAGGGGTTAGGGTCTAAGGGTTAGGGGACTCACCAGAAGGTCGGCCTGGGCCTCCAGCTCATTGGAAAGCGACAGCAGATCCACCAGAGTTACACCTTTATTCACCTACACACACAGAGTCAGGGGTTAGAGGTCAGGGGTCAGGGTTCAGTGGTTAGGGGTCAGGGTTTATTGATCAGGGTCAGGGTTCAGTGGTCAGGGGTTAGAGGGTCAGGGTTTAGTGGTCAGGGTTTAGTGGTTAGGGTTAGGGGTAGAGGTCGACCGATTATGATTTTTTCAACGCCCGATTCCGATACCAATTATTGGAGGACCAAAAAAAGCCTATACCGATTAATCGGCCCGATTTAAAAATATATATATTTGTATTAATGACAATTACAACAATACTGAATTAACACTTATTTTAACTTAATATAATACATCAATAAAATCAATTTAGCCTCAAATAAATAATGGAACCTGTTCAGTTTGGTTTAAATAATGCAAAAACAAAGGGTTGGAGAAGAAAGTAAAGTGCAATATGTGCCATGTAAGAAAGCTAACGTTTCAGTTCCTTGCTCAGAACATGAGAATATATGAAATCTGGTGGTTCCTTTTAACACGAGTCTTCAATATTCGAGGTAAGAAGTTTTAGGTTATAGTTGTTATAGGAATTATAGGACTATTTCCCTCTATACCATTTGTACCACTGCTCAGTCTGACTGCTTTATCAAATCATAGACTTAGTTACAACATAATAACACACAGAAATACGAGCCTTTGGTCATTAATATGGTCGAATCTGGGAACTATCAAATCAAATCAAATCAAATTTTATTTGTCACATACACATGGTTAGCAGATGTTAATGCGAGTGTAGCTTGAAATGCTTGTGCTTCTAGTTCCGACAATGCAGTGATAACCAACAAGTAATCTAACTAACAATTCCAAAACTACTGTCTTATACACAGTGTAAGGGGATAAGGAACATGTACATAAGGATATATGAATGAGTGATGGTACAGAGCAGCATATAGTAGATGGTATCGAGTACAGTATATACATATGAGATGAGTGTGTAGACAAAGTAAACAAAGTGGCAT
The DNA here is from genome assembly GCF_021184085.1 of Oncorhynchus gorbuscha. Taxonomy (NCBI): domain Eukaryota; kingdom Metazoa; phylum Chordata; class Actinopteri; order Salmoniformes; family Salmonidae; genus Oncorhynchus; species Oncorhynchus gorbuscha. The sequence continues at coordinate 253,672 of NW_025745895.1, read as the reverse complement.
AGTTAAAGTGGCTAGTGATACATGTTACATAAGGATGCAGTCGATGATGTAGAGTACAGTATATACATATGCATATGAGATGAATAATGTAGGGTAAGTAACATTATATAAGGTAGCATTGTTTAAAGTGGCTAGTGATATATTTACATCATTTCCCATCAATTCCCATTATTAAAATGGCTGGAGTTGGGTCAGTGTCAATGACAGTGTGTTGGCAGCCCACTCAGTGTTAGTGGTGGCTGTTTAACAGTCTGATGGCCTTGAGATAGAAGCTGTTTTTCAGTCTCTCGGTCCCAGCTTTGATGCACCTGTACTGACCTCGCCTTCTGGATGATAGCGGGGTGAACAGGCAGTGGTTCGGGTGGTTGATGTCCTTGATGATCTTTATGGCCTTCCTGTAACAACGGGTGGTGTAGGTGTCCTGGAGGGCAGGTAGTTTGCCCCCGGTGATGCGTTGTGCAGTCCTCACTACCCTCTGGAGAGCCTTACGGTTGAGGGCGGAGCAGTTGCCGTACCAGGCGGTGATACAGCCCGCCAGGATGCTCTCGATTGTGCATCTGTAGAAGTTTGTGAGTGCTTTTGGTGACAAGCCAAATTTCTTCAGCCTCCTGAGGTTGAATAGGCGCTGCTGCGCCTTCTTCACGACGCTGTCAGTGTGAGTGGACCAATTCAGTTTGTCTGTGATGTGTATGCCGAGGAACTTAAAACTAGCTACCCTCTCCACTACTGTTCCATCGATGTGGATAGGGGGGTGTTCCCTCTGCTGTTTCCTGAAGTCCACAATCATCTCCTTAGTTTTGTTGACGTTGAGTGTGAGGTTATTACCCTGACACCACACTCCGAGGGCCCTCACCTCCTCCCTGTAGGCCGTCTCGTCGTTGTTGGTAATCAAGCCTACCACTGTTGTGTCGTCCGCAAACTTGATGATTGAGTTGGAGGCGTGCGTGGCCACGCAGTCGTGGGTGAACAGGGAGTACAGGAGAGGGCTCAGAACGCACCCTTGTGGGGCCCCCGTGTTGAGGATCAGCGGGGAGGAGATGTTGTTGCCTACCCTCACCACCTGGGGGCGGCCCGTCAGGAAGTCCAGTACCCAGTTGCACAGGGCGGGTCGAGACCCAGGGTCTCGAGCTTGATGACGAGCTTGGAGGGTACTATGGTGTTGAATGCCGAGCTGTAGTCGATGAACAGCATTCTCACATAGGTATTCCTCTTGTCCAGGTGGGTTAGGGCAGTGTGCAGTGTGGTTGAGATTGCATCGTCTGTGGACCTATTTGGGCGGTAAGCAAATTGGAGTGGGTCTAGGGTGTCAGGTAGGGTGGAGGTGATATGGTCCTTGACTAGTCTCTCAAAGCACTTCATGATGACGGAAGTGAGTGCTACGGGGCGGTAGTCGTTTAGCTCAGTTACCTTAGCTTTCTTGGGAACAGGAACAATGGTGGCCCTCTTGAAGCATGTGGGAACAGCAGACTGGTATAGGGATTGATTGAATATGTCCGTAAACACACCGGCCAGCTGGTCTGCGCATGCTCTGAGGCGCGGCTGGGGATGCCGTCTGGGCCTGCAGCCTTGCGAGGGTTAACACGTTTAAATGTCTTACTCACCTCGGCTGCAGTGAAGGAGAGACCGCATGTTTCCGTTGCAGGCCGTGTCAGTGGCACTGTATTTGTCCTCAAAGCGGGCAAAAAGTTATTTAGTCTGCCTGGGAGCAAGACATCCTGGTCCGTGACTGGGCTGGATTTCATCTTGTAGTCCGTGATTGACTGTAGACCCTGCCACATGCCTCTTGTGTCTGAGCCATTGAATTGAGATTCCACTTTGTCTCTGTACTGACGCTTAGCTTGTTTAATAGCCTTCACGGAGGGAATAGCTGCACTGTTTGTATTCAGTCATGTTGCCAGACACCTTGCCCTGATTAGCAGGTTATCATTCTTTCAGTGAAATACGGAACCGTTCGTATTTTATCAGACGGGTGGCATCCATCAGTCTAAATAATCCTGTTACAACCTTCAATGTTATGTCATAATTATGTACAATTCTAGCAAATTAGTTCGCAATGAGCCAGGCTGCCCAAACTGACTCTGCGTGCAATAAATGCAAGAGAAGTGACACAATTTCACCTGGTTAATATTACCTGCCAACCTTCTATTAGCTAAATATGCAGGTTTAAAAATATATACTTCTGTGTATTGATTTTAAGAAAGGCATTGGTGTTTATGGTTAGGTACAGTCGTCCAACGATTGTGTTTTTTTCGCAAATGCCCTTTTGTTAAATCATCCCCCAGCATTGCATCGATTATATGCAACGCAGGACACGCTAGATAAACGAGTAAAATCATCAACAATGTGTAGTTAACTAGTGATTATGATTGATTCTTTTTTATAAGATAAGTTTAATGCTAGCTAGCAACTTACCTTGGCTTCTACTGCATTCACGTAAGTCTCCTTGTGGAGTGCAATGAGAGGCTGGTGGTTAGAGCGTTGGACTAGTTAACTGTACGGTTGCAAGATTGGATCCCCCGAGCTGACAAGGTGAAAATCTGTCGTTCTGCCCCTGAACAAGGCACTGTTAAATGAAGGTATAAAAAATAAAAAATAAAAATCGGTGCCCAAAAATACTGATTTACGATTGTTATGACAACTTGAAATCGGCCATTCTGATTAAACGGTCGACCTCTAGTTAAGGATCAGGGTTCAGTGGTCAGGGTTCAGTGGTCATGGGTTAGGGGTCAGGGTTTAGTGATCAGGGGTTAGAGGTCAGGGTTTAGTGGTCAGGGTTCAGTGGTCATGGGTTAGGGGGCAGGGTTTAGTGATTAGGGCTCATGGTTAAGTGGTTAGAGGTCAGGGGTCATGGGTTAGGGTTCAGGGTGCAGTGGTTACTGTTCAGGGGTCATGGGTTAAGGGTCATGGTTCAGTGGTTAGAGGTCAGGGGTCATGGGTTAAGGGTCATGGTTCCGTGGCTGGAGGTCAGGGGTTATACCTCTGCTAGGTAAGCAGCATAGTTAATATCTCCTATCCCAGCGTTAGAGAAGGTTAGCAGGTTATCCGTTAGGGGTCAGGGATCATGGGTTAGGGTTAGAGGTCAGGGGGTCATGGGTTAAGGGTCATGGTTCAGTGGCTAGAGGTCAGGGGTTATACCTCTGCTAGGTAAGCAGCATAGTTAATATCTCCTATCCCAGCGTTAGAGAAGGTTATCAGGTTATCACGTTAGGGGTCAGGGTTCATGGGTTAGAGGTCAGGGGTTATACCTCTGCTAGGTAAGCAGCATAGTTAATATCTCCTATCCCAGCGTTAGAGAAGGTTAGCAGGTTATCACGTTAGGGGTCAGGGTTCATGGGTTAGAGGTCAGGGGTTATACCTCTGCTAGGTAAGCAGCATAGTTAATATCTCCTATCCCAGCGTTAGAGAAGGTCAGCAGGTTATCACGTTAGGGGTCAGGGTTCATGGGTTAGAGGTCAGGGGTTATACCTCTGCTAGGTAAGCAGCATAGTTAATATCTCCTATCCCAGCGTTAGAGAAGGTTATCAAGTTAGGGGTCAGGGTTCATGGGTTAGAGGTCAGGGGTTATACCTCTGCTAGGTAAGCAGCATAGTTAATATCTCCTATCCCAGCGTTAGAGAAGGTCAGCAGGTTATCACGTTAGGGGTCAGGGTTCATGGGTTAGAGGTCAGGGTTATACCTCTGCTAGGTAAGCAGCATAGTTAATATCTCCTATCCCAGCGTTAGAGAAGGTCAGCAGGTTATCACGTTAGGGGTCAGGGTTCATGGGTTAGAGGTCAGGGGTTATACCTCTGCTAGGTAAGCAGCATAGTTAATATCTCCTATCCCAGCGTCAGAGAAGGTCAGCAGGTTATCACGTTAGGGGTCAGGGTTCATGGGTTAGAGGTCAGGGGTTATACCTCTGCTAGGTAAGCAGCATAGTTAATATCTCCTATCCCAGCGTCAGAGAAGGTCAGCAGGTTATCTCGTCCATCCTGCTCCAATAACACAATGCTCTGGAGGTCGATGCTCACGCTGTCAAACACCTTCACCAGGTCCTTGTTAAACTGACACACACACACACACAGACACACACACAGAGACACACACACAGACACACACACACACAGACACACACACACAGAGGCACAGACACACACACACACACACACACAGAGACACACACACACACACAGAAGCACAGACACACACACACACACACAAACACACAGATACACACACACACACACACACACACACACACACAGACAGACAGACAGACAGACAGACAGACAGACAGACAGACAGACAGACAGACAGACAGACAGACAGACAGACAGACAGACAGACAGACAGACAGACAGACAGACAGACAGACAGACAGACAGACAGACAGACAGACAGACAGACAGACAGACAGAGACGGATACAAAAACCCTTATGAATTATGGGTTAGGGTTGTGTAACAGTTCTAGGAATGACTATCTCAACCCTTTATCTAGAACAATAAACAATGGTCGAACTGTAACACACACAGTCCCTCCCCCCCACACACACAGTTCCCCCCCCACACACACACACACACACACACACACAGACACACAGACACACACACACACACACACAGACCCTCCCACACAGACCCCCCCCACACACACACACACACACACACACAGACCCCCTCACACACACGCTGACACCCCCCCAGACCCTGACATACCACGGTTGTTTTGAGGAAGGTGTTGATGTTGAACATTGTCTCCAGCTGCAGAGCATGGTACAGCCCGTTGTTATCATGGCAGTCTCTACACACACACACACACACACACACACACACACACACACACACACACACACACACACACACACATCCAACCGGGTGAATCTCCTGACCCATTGAAAGAAGTCATGGCTACGTTTCCATCCAGCCGGGTGAATCTCCTGACCCATGGAAAGAAGTCATGGCTACGTTTCCATCCAGCCGGGTGAATCTCCTGACCCATGGAAAGAAGTCATGGCTACGTTTCCATCCAGCCGGGTGAATCTCTGACCCATGGAAAGAAGTCATGGCTGACCACGTTTCCATCCAGCCGGGTGAATCTCTGACCCATGGAAAGAAGTCATGGCTGACCACGTTTCCATCCAGCCGGGTGAATCTCCTGACCCATTGAAAGAAGTCATGGCTACGTTTCCATCCAGCCGGGTGAATCTCCTGACCCATGGAAAGAAGTCATGGCTGACCACGTTTCCATCCAGCCGGGTGAATCTCCTGACCCATGGAAGAAGTCATGGCTGATGGAAACATGACATGTCTCTACAATGTAATAAACGCAGGACTGACAATTGGTTTGTTTTACATGGTGGGATCTTTTGGTTTTGGTCAAATTACTGTAAACCTAACTTCTGTAATCCAAACTACTGTAAACCTAATTTCTGTAATCCAAACTACTGTAAACCTAATTTCTGTAATCCAAACTACTGTAAACCTATGTTCTGTAATCCAAACTACTGTAAACCTATATTCTGTAATCCAAACTACTGTAAACCTATCTTCTGTAATCCAAACTACTGTAAAACTATCTTCTGTAATCCAAACTACTGTAAACCTATATTCCGTGATCCAAACTACTGTAAACCTATCTTCTGTAATCCAAACTACTGTAAACCTAACTTCCGTAATCCAAACTACTGTAAACCTAATTTCTGTAATCCAAACTACTGTAAACCTATCTTCTGTAATCCAAACTACTGTAAACTTATCTTCTGTAATCCAAACTACTGTAAACCTAGTTTCTGTAATCCAAACTACTGTAAGCCTATCTTCTGTAATCCAAACTACTGTAAACCTATTTTCTCTAATCCAAACTACTGTAAACCTAGCTTCTGTAAACCTAGTTACTGTAATCCAAACTACTGTAAGCCTATCTTCTGTAATCCAAACACCTGTAAACCTAGCTTCTGTAATCCAAACTACTGTAAACCTAGCTACTGTAAACATAGCTACTGTAAACCTAGCTTCTGGAAACCTAGCTATTGTAAACCTAGCGATTGTAAACCTAGATACTGTAAACCTAGCTACTGCAAACCTAGCTTCTGTAAACCTAGCTACTGTAAACCTAACTTCTGTAAACCTATCTACTGTAAACATAGCTTCTGTAAATCTAGCTTCTGTAAACCTAGGTACTGTAAGCCTAGCTACTGTAAACCTAACTACTGTAAACCTAGCTTCTGTAAACCTAGCTACTGTAAACCTAGCTTCTGTAAACCTAGCTACTGTAAACCTAGCTTCCGTAAACCTAGATTATGTAAACCTAGTTTCTGTAAACCTAGCTATTGTAAACCTAGCGATTGTAAACCTAGATACTGTAAACCTAGCTACTGCAAACCTAGCTTCTGTAAACCTAGCTACTGTAAACCTAACTTCTGTAAACCTATCTACTGTAAACCTAGCTTCTGTAAATCTAGCTTCTGTAAACCTAGGTACTGTAAGCCTAGCTACTGTAAACCTAACTACTGTAAACCTAGCTACTGTAACCCTAGCTACTGTAATCCTAGCTACTGTAAACCTAGCTACTGTAATCCTGGTTACTGTAATCGTAGCTACTGTAATCCTAGCTACTGTAAACCTAGCGACTGTAAACCTAGCTACTGAAATCGTAGCTACTGTAATCCTAGCTACTGTAAACCTAACTTCTGTAAACCTATCTACTGTAAACATAGCTTCTGTAAACCTAGCGACTGTAAACCTAGCTACTGTAATCCTAACTACTGTAATCCTAACTACTGTAATCGTAGCTACTGTAATCCTAGCTACTGTAAACCTAGCGACTGTAAACCTAGCTACTGAAATCGTAGCTACTGTAATCCTAGCTACTGTAAACCTAACTTCTGTAAACCTATCTACTGTAAACATAGCTTCTGTAAACCTAGCGACTGTAAACCTAGCTACTGTAATCCTAACTACTGTAATCATAGCTACTGTAATCCTAGCTACTGTAAACCTAGCGACTGTAAACCTAGCTACTGTAATCGTAGCTACTGTAATCCTAGCTACTGTAAACCTAGCGACTGTAATCCTAACTACTGTAATCCTAACTACTGTAATCCTAGCTACTGTAATCCTAGCTACTGTAAACCTAGCTACTGTAATCCTAGCTACTGTAATCCTAGCTACTGTAATCCTAGCTACTGTAATCCTAACTACTGTAATCCTAGCTACTGTAATCCTAGCTACTGTAAACCTAGCTACTGTAATCCTGGTTACTGTAATCGTAGCTACTGTAATCCTAGCGACTGTAAACCTAGCTACTGTAATCCTAACTACTGTAAACCTAGCTACTGTAATCCTAGCTACTGTAAACCTAGCGACTGTAAACCTAGCTACTGTAATCCTAACTACTGTAATCCTAGCTACTGTAATCCTAACTACTGTCCTTTTCCAATTAGTATTTTGTTGATTTGACTGTGAATTCACGTAGGTAAACAACTAAATCAAAATGAACTAATGTCTGTGTCCAGTGATGTGAATGGTGTGTGTGTGTTGGTCTGTGTGCGTCTGCGTGCTAACGTGCATCATGTGTGTGTGTGTGTGTGTGTGTGTGTGTGTGTGTGTGTGTGTGTGTGTGTCTCACCGGTACATGCTTCCTACAGTCAGGTCGATGTTAGGGTTCTGGAACAGCGTGTGTGTGTGTGTGTGTGTGTGTGTGTGTGTGTGTGTGTGTGTGTGTGTGTGTGTGTGTGTGTGTGTGTGTGTGTGTGTGTGTGTGTGTGTGTGTGTGTGTGTGTGTGTGTGTGTGTGTGTGTGTGTGTGTGTGTGTGTGTCTCACCGGTACATGCTTCCTACAGTCAGGTCGATGTTAGGGTTCTGGAACAACATGCCAGGCAGGAAGTTCTTCTTGGCAGGATGGACCATGTAGGGAGTGTCTATTATCTATACGCACGCACGCACGCACACATACACATACACACACACACACACACACACACGTTAGGAAACTGGAGGACACAGGGCTGTAGTGTCTAGGTACTGGAGGACACAGGGCTGTAGTGTCTAGATACTGGAGGTAAGGGCTGTAGTGTCTAGATACTGGAGGACACAGGGCTGTAGTGTTTAGATACTGGAGGACACAGGGCTGTAGTGTCTAGATACTGGAGGACACAGGGCTGTAGTGTCTAGATACTGGAGGACACAGGACTGAGAGGGTGAGGGAGGGAGATGGTGAGAGAGAGGGTGAGAGAGAGGGAGGGGGAGAGGGTGAGAGAGGGGGGGAGAGGGTGAGAGAGGATGAGAGAGAGGGGAGGGGAGAGGGTGAGAGAGGGGGGGAGAGGGTGAGAGAGGATGAGAGAGAGGGGGAGAGGGTGAGAGAGGATGAGAGAGAGGGGGGAGAGGGTGAGAGAGGATGAGAGAGAGGGGGAGAGGGAGGGAGAGGGTGAGAGAGGGGAGAGGGTGAGAGAGGATGAGAGAGAGGGGAGAGGGTGAGAGAGGGTGAGAGAGAGGGGGAGAGGGTGAGAGAGGGTGAGAGAGGAGGCGAGAGGGTGAGAGAGGGTAGAGTGTGAGAGAGGGTGAGAGAGAGGGAGGGAGAGGGTGAGAGAGGGGGGTGAGAGAGGGATGAGAGAGAGGGGGAGAGGGTGAGAGAGAAGGGGGAGAGAGTGAGAGAGGGTGAGAGGGGGGTGAGAGAGGGAGGTGAGAGGGTGAGAGAGGGAGGAGGAGAGGGTGAGAGAGGGAGGAGGAGAGGGTGAGAGGGAGGTCAGAGGGTGAGAGAGGAAGGAGGAGAGGTGAGAGAGGGGAGGTCAGAGGGTGAGAGAGGGAGGAGGAGAGGGTGAGAGAGGGAGGAGGAGAGGGTGAGAGAGGGAGGTCAGAGGGTGAGAGAGGGAGGTCAGAGGGTGACAGAGGGAGGAGGAGAGGGTGAGAGAGGGAGGGGAGAGGGGGAGAGAAAGGGGGAAGGTGTGTACCTTGAACAGTTGTCTGTTAGCAAGCGGTTCACAGAACAGCTTCTCAATGTTGCCCCCGACAACAAACCCTGCTGATACCAGCCCCATCAATACCCAGGCAAAGATGAAGCTGAACCCTACACCTCTGAGATGAAGAGGAGAGAGACAGTGAGAGAGACAGAGAGGATCGAGAGACAGACCGACAGACAGACAGACAGACAGACAGACAGACAGACAGACAGACAGACAGACAGACAGACAGACAGACAGACAGACAGACAGACAGAGCCAGAGAGAGAGACAGACAGAGACAGACAGAGAGAGACAGAGAGAGACAGAGAGAGAGACAAAGAGAGAGACAGAGAGAGACAGAGCCAGAGAGACAGATATATATATAGAGAGAGAGAGACAAAGCCCTTGAATTGAATTGAATTGAGAGAGAGAGAGAGAGAGAGAGAGAGAGAGAGAGACAGAGAGAGACAGAGAGAGAGAGAGAGAGAGAGAGAGAGAGAGAGAGAGAGAGAGAGAGAGAGAGAGAGAGAGAGAGAGAGAGAGAGAGAGAGACAGAGAGAGACAGACAGAGACAGAGAGAGACAGAGAGGGGGGGGCAGAGAGGGGGGGGCAGAGAGAGAGAAGTGTGATATTATGGATGCTGCCAGGATATTGTCATGGTTACTCACGCCATTAGCAGGTTGCCTCCGGTGTTTGATAGGCAGCCGCGGGTGGTGGGCGTGGCCTGTTTGTCGTAGCCACACGTTCCGCACAACAGACCCAGGAAGTTAAAGGTCAAAACCAGAACCACTGAACACAGCACGGCCACACAGCCTATCCACCTGTAATAATAATAAACACTGTTATATACATCACCGAACACAGCACAGACCTGTAGAAGTCCATCTAAACACACAGACCTGTAGAAGTCCATCTAACCACACAGACCTGTAGAAGTCCATCTAACCACACAGACCTGTAGAAGTCCATCTAACCACACAGACCTGTAGAAGTCCATCTAACCACACAGACCTGTAGAAGTCCATCTAACCACACAGACCTGTAGAAGTCCATCTAAACACACAGACCTGTAGAAGTCCATCTAACCACACAGACCTGTAGAAGTCCATCTAACCACACAGACCTGTAGAAGTCCATCTAACCACACAGACCTGTAGAAGTCCATCTAACCACACAGACCTGTAGAAGTCCATCTAAACACACAGACCTGTAGAAGTCCATCTAAACACACAGACCTGTAGAAGTCCATCTAAACACACAGACCTGTAGAAGTCCATCTAACCACACAGACCTGTAGAAGTCCATCTAAACACACAGACCTGTAGAAGTCCATCTAAACACACAGACCTGTAGAAGTCCATCTAAACACACAGACCTGTAGAAGTCCATCTAAACACACAGACCTGTAGAAGTCCATCTAAACACACAGACCTGTAGAAGTCCATCTAACCACACAGACCTGTAGAAGTCCATCTAACCACACAGACCTGTAGAAGTCCATCTAACCACACAGACCTGTAGAAGTCCATCTAACCACACAGACCTGTAGAAGTCCATCTAAACACACAGACCTGTAGAAGTCCATCTAAACACACAGACCTGTAGAAGTCCATCTAAACACACAGACCTGTAGAAGTCCATCTAACCACACAGACCTGTAGAAGTCCATCTAACCACAGACCTGTAGAAGTCCATCTAAACACACAGACCTGTAGAAGTCCATCTGTATTAAACACACAGACCTGTAGAAGTCCATCTAAACACACAGACCTGTAGAAGTCCATCTGTATTAAACACACAGACCTGTAGAAGTCCATCTAAACACACAGACCTGTAGAAGTCCATCTAAACACACAGACCTGTAGAAGTCCATCTAACCACACAGACCTGTAGAAGTCCATCTAAACACACAGACCTGTAGAAGTCCATCTAACCACACAGACCTGTAGAAGTCCATCTAAACACACAGACCTGTAGAAGTCCATCTAACCACACAGACCTGTAGAAGTCCATCTAAACACACAGACCTGTAGAAGTCCATCTAAACACACAGACCTGTAGAAGTCCATCTAACCACACAGACCTGTAGAAGTCCATCTGTATTAAACACACAGACCTGTAGAAGTCCATCTAACCACACAGACCTGTAGAAGTCCATCTAACCACACAGACCTGTAGAAGTCCATCTAAACACACAGACCTGTAGAAGTCCATCTAACCACACAGACCTGTAGAAGTCCATCTAACCACACAGACCTGTAGAAGTCCATCTAACCACACAGACCTGTAGAAGTCCATCTAACCACACAGACCTGTAGAAGTCCATCTAACCACACAGACCTGTAGAAGTCCATCTAACCACACAGACCTGTAGAAGTCCATCTAAACACACAGACCTGTAGAAGTCCATCTAACCACACAGACCTGTAGAAGTCCATCTGTATTAAACACACAGACCTGTAGAAGTCCATCTAAACACACAGACCTGTAGAAGTCCATCTGTATTAAACACACAGACCTGTAGAAGTCCATCTAACCACACAGACCTGTAGAAGTCCATCTGTATTAAACACACAGACCTGTAGAAGTCCATCTAACCACACAGACCTGTAGAAGTCCATCTAACCACACAGACCTGTAGAAGTCCATCTGTATTAAACACACAGACCTGTAGAAGTCCATCTAACCACACAGACCTGTAGAAGTCCATCTAACCACACAGACCTGTAGAAGTCCATCTAACCACACAGACCTGTAGAAGTCCATCTAACCACACAGACCTGTAGAAGTCCATCTAACCACACAGACCTGTAGAAGTCCATCTAACCACACAGACCTGTAGAAGTCCATCTAACCACACAGACCTGTAGAAGTCCATCTAACCACACAGACCTGTAGAAGTCCATCTAAACACACAGACCTGTAGAAGTCCATCCGTATTAACCACAGACCTGTAGAAGTCCATCTAACCACACAGACCTGTAGAAGTCCATCTGTATTAAACACACAGACCTGTAGAAGTCCATCTAACCACACAGACCTGTAGAAGTCCATCTAACCACACAGACCTGTAGAAGTCCATCTGTATTAAACACACAGACCTGTAGAAGTCCATCTAAACACACACAGACCTGTAGAAGTCCATCTGTATTAAACACACAGACCTGTAGAAGTCCATCTAACCACACAGACCTGTAGAAGTCCATCTGTATTAAACACACAGACCTGTAGAAGTCCATCTAACCACACAGACCTGTAGAAGTCCATCTAACCACACAGACCTGTAGAAGTCCATCTAAACACACAGACCTGTAGAAGTCCATCTAACCACACAGACCTGTAGAAGTCCATCTAACCACACAGACCTGTAGAAGTCCATCTAACCACACAGACCTGTAGAAGTCCATCTAACCACACAGACCTGTAGAAGTCCATCTAACCACACAGACCTGTAGAAGTCCATCTAACCACACAGACCTGTAGAAGTCCATCTAAACACACAGACCTGTAGAAGTCCATCTAACCACACAGACCTGTAGAAGTCCATCTGTATTAAACACACAGACCTGTAGAAGTCCATCTAAACACACAGACCTGTAGAAGTCCATCTGTATTAAACACACAGACCTGTAGAAGTCCATCTAACCACACAGACCTGTAGAAGTCCATCTGTATTAAACACACAGACCTGTAGAAGTCCATCTAACCACACAGACCTGTAGAAGTCCATCTAACCACACAGACCTGTAGAAGTACATCTAAACACACAGACCTGTAGAAGTCCATCTAACCACACAGACCTGTAGAAGTCCATCTAACCACACAGACCTGTAGAAGCCCATCTAACCACACAGACCTGTAGAAGTCCATCTGTATTAACCACACAGACCTGTAGAAGTCCATCTAACCACACAGACCTGTAGAAGTCCATCTGTATTAAACACACAGACCTGTAGAAGTCCATCTAACCACACAGACCTGTAGAAGTCGATCTAACCACACAGACCTGTAGAAGTCCATCTAACCACACAGACCTGTAGAAGTCCATCTGTATTAAACACACAGACCTGTAGAAGTCCATCTAACCACACAGACCTGTAGAAGTCCATCTAACCACACAGACCTGTAGAAGTCCATCTAACCACACAGACCTGTAGAAGTCCATCTAACCACACAGACCTGTAGAAGTCCATCTAACCACACAGACCTGTAGAAGTCCATCTAACCACACAGACCTGTAGAAGTCCATCTAAACACACAGACCTGTAGAAGTCCATCTAACCACACAGACCTGTAGAAGTCCATCTAACCACACAGAACTGTAGAAGTCCATCTAACCACACAGACCTGTAGAAGTCCATCTGACCACACAGACCTGTAGAAGTCCATCTAACCACACAGACCTGTAGAAGTCCATCTAACCACACAGACCTGTAGAAGTCCATCTAAACACACAGACCTGTAGAAGTCCATCTAACCACACAGACCTGTAGAAGTCCATCTAACCACACAGACCTGTAGAAGTCCATCTACCCACACAGACCTGTAGAAGTCCATCTGTATTAAACACACAGACCTGTAGAAGTCCATCTACCCACACAGACCTGTAGAAGTCCATCTAACCACACAGACCTGTAGAAGTCCATCTACCCACACAGACCTGTAGAAGTCCATCTAAACACACAGACCTGTAGAAGTCCATCTACCCACACAGACCTGTAGAAGTCCATCTGTATTAAACACACAGACCTGTAGAAGTCCATCTGTATTAAACACACAGACCTGTAGAAGTCCATCTAACCACACAGACCTGTAGAAGTCCATCTAACCACACAGACCTGTAGAAGTCCATCTACCCACACAGACCTGTAGAAGTCCATCTAACCACACAGACCTGTAGAAGTCCATCTAACCACACAGACCTGTAGAAGTCCATCTAACCACACAGACCTGTAGAAGTCCATCTACCCACACAGACCTGTAGAAGTCCATCTAACCACACAGACCTGTAGAAGTCCATCTAACCACACAGACCTGTAGAAGTCCATCTAACCACACAGACCTGTAGAAGTCCATCTAACCACACAGACCTGTAGAAGTCCATCTGTATTAAACACACAGACCTGTAGAAGTCCATCTAAACACACAGACCTGTAGAAGTCCATCTGTATTAAACACACAGACCTGTAGAAGTCCATCTAACCACACAGACCTGTAGAAGTCCATCTGTATTAAACACACAGACCTGTAGAAGTCCATCTAACCACACAGACCTGTAGAAGTACATCTAAACACACAGACCTGTAGAAGTCCATCTAACCACACAGACCTGTAGAAGTCGATCTAACCACACAGACCTGTAGAAGTCCATCTAACCACACAGACCTGTAGAAGTCCATCTGTATTAACCACACAGACCTGTAAAAGTCCATCTAACCACACAGACCTGTAGAAGTCCATCTGTATTAAACACACAGACCTGTAGAAGTCCATCTAACCACACAGACCTGTAGAAGTCCATCTAACCACATAGACCTGTAGAAGTCGATCTAACCACACAGACCTGTAGAAGTCCATCTAACCACACAGACCTGTAGAAGTCCATCTGTATTAAACACACAGACCTGTAGAAGTCCATCTAACCACACAGACCTGTAGAAGTCCATCTAACCACACAGACCTGTAGAAGTCCATCTAACCACACAGACCTGTAGAAGTCCATCTAACCACACAGACCTGTAGAAGTCCATCTAACCACACAGACCTGTAGAAGTCCATCTAACCACACAGACCTGTAGAAGTCCATCTAACCACACAGACCTGTAGAAGTCCATCTAAACACACAGACCTGTAGAAGTCCATCTAACCACACAGACCTGTAGAAGTCCATCTAACCACACAGACCTGTAGAAGTCCATCTAACCACACAGACCTGTAGAAGTCCATCTGACCACACAGACCTGTAGAAGTCCATCTAACCACACAGACCTGTAGAAGTCCATCTAACCACACAGACCTGTAGAAGTCCATCTAAACACACAGACCTGTAGAAGTCCATCTAACCACACAGACCTGTAGAAGTCCATCTAACTACACAGACCTGTAGAAGTCCATCTACCCACACAGACCTGTAGAAGTCCATCTGTATTAAACACACAGACCTGTAGAAGTCCATCTAACCACACAGACCTGTAGAAGTCCATCTAACCACACAGACCTGTAGAAGTCCATCTAACCACACAGACCTGTAGAAGTCCATCTAACCACACAGACCTGTAGAAGTCCATCTGTATTAACCACACAGACCTGTAGAAGTCCATCTACCCACACAGACCTGTAGAAGTCCATCTACCCACACAGACCTGTAGAAGTCCATCTACCCACACAGACCTGTAGAAGTCCATCTAAACACACAGACCTGTAGAAGTCCATCTACCCACACAGACCTGTAGAAGTCCATCTGTATTAAACACACAGACCTGTAGAAGTCCATCTGTATTAAACACACAGACCTGTAGAAGTCCATCTAACCACACAGACCTGTAGAAGTCCATCTAACCACACAGACCTGTAGAAGTCCATCTACCCACACAGACCTGTAGAAGTCCATCTAACCACACAGACCTGTAGAAGTCCATCTAACCACACAGACCTGTAGAAGTCCATCTAACCACACAGACCTGTAGAAGTCCATCTAACCACACAGACCTGTAGAAGTCCATCTAACCACACAGACCTGTAGAAGTCCATCTAACCACACAGACCTGTAGAAGTCCATCTAACCACACAGACCTGTAGAAGTCCATCTAACCACACAGACCTGTAGAAGTCCATCTAACCACACAGAACTGTAGAAGTCCATCTAACCACACAGACCTGTAGAAGTCCAGCTGGTCTATCTGTGGGTAGTAGGCCTCCATGTTCTTCTGGCCCTGACTCAGGAAGATGGTGAAGTTGGCCAGAGATGCTTCCACTGGGAACATCTTAGAGAAACCTATTATCTCTACTCCTATTTTATCCAGCATGGCCTTCACTCCTAGACAGAGGAGAGGTTAGAGGGGAGAAGAGAGGAGAGGTTAGAGGGGAGAAGAGAGGAGAGGAGATGAGGGGGTAGAAGAGGAAAGAAAGGAGAGGAGAGAGAGAGAGAGAGAGAGAGAGAGAGAGAGAGATGGGCAAATAGACCGACATAGAGGGAGAGATGGACAGACAGGCAGGCAGGCAGACAGGCAGACAGACAGGCAGACAGACAGACAGGCAGACAGACGCAGACAGACAGGCAGACAGACAGGCAGACAGACAGACAGGCAGAAAGACAGACGCAGACAGACAGACAGACAGACAGACAGACAGACAGACAGACAGACAGACAGACAGACAGGCAGGCAGACAGACAGACAGGCAGACAGACAGACAGGCAGAAAGACAGACGCAGACAGACAGACAGACAGACAGACAGACAGACAGACAGACAGACAGACAGGCAGGCAGACAGACAGACAGACAGGCAGACAGGCAGACAGACAGGCAGACAGGCAGACAGACAGACAGGCAGACAGGTAGACAGACAGACAGACAGACAGACAGACAGACAGACAGACAGACAGACAGACAGACAGACAGACAGACAGACAGACAGACAGACAGACAGACGCAGGCAGGCGCAGACAGACAGGCAGGCAGGCAGACAGACAGACAGACAGACAGACAGACAGACAGACAGACAGACAGACAGACAGACAGACAGACAGACAGACAGACAGACAGACAGACAGACAGACAGACAGACAGACGCAGGCAGGCGCAGACAGACAGACTTACTAGGCAGAGCTGTTGTGTAGAGGAGAAGGTTTCCCACAAATGCAGCGCAGGATGGAGAAGAAGAGATAATGACCAAACACAACACACACACACACACACACACACACACACACACACACACACACACACACACACACACACACACACACACACACACACACACACACACACACACACACACACACACACACACACACACAGCGTACCTGCTACTACATTCTTAGTCTGCTGTTGGACCAGTCTGGGGGTATCATTGAAGGATGAATAACCCTGAAGAGGATAGGAGATGAGAGGAAGGAGAGGAGGGGAGAGAAGAGGAGAGGGTAGATGAGGGGAGAGAAGGAGAGGAGGGGAGAGAAGGAGAGGAGAGGATAGAGGAGGAGAGAGGAGGGGAGAAAAGGAGAGGAGAGGATGGAGAGGAGAGGAGAAAGGAAAGAGGAGAGGAGAGGATAGAGGAAAGGAGAAAGGAGAGGATGGAGAGGTTGGAGAGGAGAGAGAATAGGATAGAAAATCTTTAGATAATATGATACATTATCCAACCTGACACACAGCAGTACATTGTTCAGGGACAGAGCAGCTGTAGGGGGGATATGATACATTATGATACATTATCCAACCTGACACACAGCAGTACATTGTTCAGGGACAGAGCAGCTGTAGGGGGATATGATACATTATGATACATTATCCAACCTGACACACAGCAGTACATTGTTCAGGGACAGAGCAGCTGTAGGGGGGATATGATACATTATGATACATTATCCAACCTGACACACAGCAGTACATTGTTCAGGGACAGAGCAGCTGTAGGGGGATATGATACATTATGATACATTATCCAACCTGACACACAGCAGTACATTGTTCAGGGACAGAGCAGCTGTAGGGGGATATGATACATTATGATACATTATCCAACCTGACACACAGCAGTACATTGTTCAGGGACAGAGCAGCTGTAGGGGGGATATGATACATTATGATACATTATCCAACCTGACACACAGCAGTACATTGTTCAGGGACAGAGCAGCTGTAGGGGGGATATGATACATTATGATACATTATCCAACCTGACACACAGCAGTACATTGTTCAGGGACAGAGCAGCTGTAGGGGGGATATGATACATTATGATACATTATCCAACCTGACACACAGCAGTACATTGTTCAGGGACAGAGCAGCTGTAGGGGGATATGATACATTATGATACATTATCCAACCTGACACACAGCAGTACATTGTTCAGGGACAGAGCAGCTGTAGGGGGGATATGATACATTATGATACATTATCCAACCTGACACACAGCAGTGCATTGTTCAGGGGCAGAGCAGCTGTAGGGGGGACCCTTGCAACCCTCCATTTACCAGTCAGTGAAACCTGGGAATCAAACCGTCAACCCCGTGGTTACTGCCCCCATAGCCTACAGATATAGGATGAGATGGAGAAAGAGAGCTGAATGGTACCTTCTGTAAAATGTTGCTGAGGTCTGTCTTCAGGACAATCTCTAAACTGGCCAACTGGGGACTGACGTCTGGTAACTAGAGAGAGAGGAGAGGGAGAGGGAGAGGGAGAGGGAAAGGGAGAGAGAGAGAGAGAGAGAGAGAGAGAGAGAGAGAGAGAGAGAGAGAGAGAGAGAGAGAGAGAGAGAGAGAGAGAGAGAGAGAGAGAGAAGAGAGAGAGAGAGAGAGAGAGAAAGATAATTACTTAACACATTGGACAGAATTAACAAAAAAACAGAGCAAATTAGAATGCTATTTGGCCCTAAACAGAGAGGACACAGTGGCAGAATACCTGACCACTGTGACTGACCCTAAACAGAGAGTGGCAGAATACCTGACCACTGTGACTGACCCTAAACAGAGAGTGGCAGAATACCTGACCACTGTGACTGACCCTAAACAGAGAGGACACAGTGGCAGAATACCTGACCACTGTGACTGACCCTAAACAGAGAGTGGCAGAATACCTGACCACTGTGACTGACCCTAAACAGAGAGGACACAGTGGCAGAATACCTGACCACTGTGACTGACCCTAAACAGAGAGTGGCAGAATACCTGACCACTGTGACTGACCCAAAATTAGCATGTTTAGTATGTTTAGTATTTAGCATGTTTAGTGTTTAGCATGTTTAGTGTTTAGCATGTTTAGTGTTTAGCATGTTTAGTATTTAGCATGTTTAGTATTTAGCATGTTTAGTGTTTAGCATGTTTATTATTTAGCATGTTTAGTCTTTAGCATGTTTAGTGTTTAGCATGTTTAGTGTTTAGCATGTTTAGTATTTAGCATGTTTAGTGTTTAGCATGTTTAGCATGTTTATTATTTAGCATGTTTAGCATGTTTAGTGTTTAGCATGTTTAGCATGTTTATTATTTAGCATGTTTAGTCTTTAGCATGTTTAGTGTTTAGCATGTTTAGTGTTTAGCATGTTTATTATTTAGCATGTTTAGTCTTTAGCATGTTTAGTGTTTAGCATGTTTAGTGTTTACCATGTTTAGTGTTTAGCATGTTCAGTGTTTAGCATGTTTAGTGTTTAGCATGTTCAGTGTTTAGCATGTTCAGTGTTTAGCATGTTTAGTGTATAGCATGTTCAGTGTTTAGC
Source organism: Oncorhynchus gorbuscha (assembly GCF_021184085.1). Classification (NCBI taxonomy): domain Eukaryota; kingdom Metazoa; phylum Chordata; class Actinopteri; order Salmoniformes; family Salmonidae; genus Oncorhynchus; species Oncorhynchus gorbuscha. Next base: position 234,321 of record NW_025745895.1, on the reverse strand, counting down.
ATGTTTAGTGTGTAGTTTGAATGGAGTTGCAGGTGTGTAGGTACCCCAGAGAAGTTGCTGTTGATTCCCAGCTGTGGGAGTGTAATGTGGATGTTGTAGCAGGTGTGTAGGTACCCCAGAGAAGTTGCTGTTGATTCCCAGCTGTGGGAGTGTAATGTGGATGTTGTAGCAGGTGTGTAGGTACCCCAGAGAAGTTGCTGTTGATTCCCAGCTGTGGGAGTGTAATGCGGATTTTGTTGCAGGTGCGTGACACAGCTCCGTTAGTGCAGGCCGGATCAGACAGGGTGTTGGACAGGGAGGTCCGTTCATATGTCAGACGGAGCGCCAGACGAGACGTTCCCTCATGAAGAACATCCAACGAAGAACTAACACTCTCCAACGCCTCCTTAGACTCACGCAGAGCTACGGAGGACAGGGGGAGAGGAGAGGAAAGGAGAGGAGAGGAGAGGAGGGGAGGGGAGGGGAGAGGAGAGGAGAGGAGAGGAGAAGAGATGAGAAAGGAGAGGAGAGGAGAGGAGAGGAGAGGAGAGGAGAGGAGATGTCACGTGAGGTGAGGGCATGACACACCACTGACTGGAGGTCAGTTCTAATACTGACACCACTGACTGGAGGTCAGTTCTCATCCTGACACCACTGACTGGAGGTCAGTTCTAATACTGACACCACTGACTGGAGGTCAGTTCTAATACTGACACCACTGACTGGAGGTCAGTTCTAATACGGACACCACTGACTGGAGGTCAGTTCTAATACTGACACCACTGACTGGAGGTCAGTTCTAATACTGACACCACTGACTGGAGGTCAGTTCTAATACTGACACCACTGACTGGAGGTCAGTTCTCATCCTGACACCACTGACTGGAGGTCAGTTCTAATACTGACACCACTGACTGGAGGTCAGTTCTAATACGGACACCACTGACTGGAGGTCAGTTCTCATCCTGACACCACTGACTGGAGGTCAGTTCTAATACTGACACCACTGACTGGAGGTCAGTTCTAATACTAGGGACCAGTCTGGTCAGAGGTTAAATAACACTTCTATTATGTTGTTACCTTTAACGGCGTTCTCCACTTTGCCTTGGAAACAGAAGAACACAGAGACAGATGTCAACATGACAGAACTAAGACCACCTGTTATAATGGTTAGGGTTATAACTGTAGGGTTAGGGTTAGGGTTAGGGTTGGGGTTATAACTGTAGGGTTAGGGTTAGGGTTAGGGTTATAACTGTAGGGTTAGGGTTAGGGTTAGGGTTATAACTGTAGGGTTAGGGTTAGGGTTAGGGTTAGGGTTAGGGTTAGGGTTATAACTGTAGGGTTAGGGTTAGGGTTAGGGTTATAACTGTAGGGTTAGGGTTAGGGTTAGGGTTAGGGTTAGGGTTAGGGTTAGGGTTATAACTGTAGGGTTAGGGTTAGGGTTAGGGTTAGGGTTATAACTGTAGGGTTAGGGTTAGGGTTAGGGTTAGGGTTATAACTGTAGGGTTAGGGTTAGGGTTAGGGTTATAACTGTAGGGTTAGGGTTAGGGTTGGGGTTATAACTGTAGGGTTAGGGTTAGGGTTAGGGTTAGGGTTAGGGTTAGGGTTATAACTGTAGGGTTAGGGTTAGGGTTAGGGTTAGGGTTATAACTGTAGGGTTAGGGTTAGGGTTAGGGTTAGGGTTAGGGTTATAACTGTAGGGTTAGGGTTAGGGTTAGGGTTAGGGTTATAACTGTAGGGTTAGGGTTAGGGTTAGGGTTATAACTGTAGGGTTAGGGTTAGGGTTAGGGTTAGGGTTATAACTGTAGGGTTAGGGTTATAACTGTAGGGTTAGGGTTAGGGTTATAACTGTAGGGTTAGGGTTAGGGTTATAACTGTAGGGTTAGGGTTAGGGTTAGGGTTATAACTGTAGGGTTAGGGTTAGGGTTATAACTGTAGGGTTAGGGTTATAACTGTAGGGTTAGGGTTAGGGTTAGGGTTATAACTGTAGGGTTAGGGTTAGGGTTATAACTGTAGGGTTAGGGTTAGGGTTAGGGTTATAACTGTAGGGTTAGGGTTAGGGTTATAACTGTAGGGTTAGGGTTAGGGTTAGGGTTATAACTGTAGGGTTAGGGTTAGGGTTAGGGTTATAACTGTAGGGTTAGGGTTAGGGTTAGGGTTATAACTGTAGGGTTAGGGTTAGGGTTAGGGTTATAACTGTAGGGTTAGGGTTAGGGTTAGGGTTATAACTGTAGGGTTAGGGTTAGGGTTATAACTGTAGGGTTAGCGTTAGGGTTAGGGTTATAACTGTAGGGTTAGGGTTAGGGTTATAACTGTAGGGTTAGGGTTAGGGTTAGGGTTAGGGTTAGGGTTATAACTGTAGGGTTAGGGTTAGGGTTAGGGTTATAACTGTAGGGTTAGGGTTAGGGTTAGGGTTAGGGTTATAACTGTAGGGTTAGGGTTAGGGTTAGGGTTAGGGTTATAACTGTAGGGTTAGGGTTAGGGTTAGGGTTAGGGTTAGGGTTATAACTGTAGGGTTATGGTTAGGGTTAGGGTTATAACTGTAGGGTTAGGGTTATAACTGTAGGGTTAGGGTTAGGGTTAGGGTTAGGGTTATAACTGTAGGGTTAGGGTTAGGGTTAGGGTTAGGGTTAGGGTTAGGGTTATAACTGTAGGGTTAGGGTTAGGGTTAGGGTTATAACTGTAGGGTTAGGGTTATAACTGTAGGGTTAGGGTTAGGGTTATAACTGTAGGGTTAGGGTTAGGGTTATAACTGTAGGGTTAGGGTTAGGGTTAGGGTTATAACTGTAGGGTTAGGGTTAGGGTTAGGGTTATAACTGTAGGGTTAGGGTTAGGGTTAGGGTTATAACTGTAGGGTTAGGGTTAGGGTTAGGGTTATAACTGTAGGGTTAGGGTTAGGGTTAGGGTTAGGGTTATAACTGTAGGGTTAGGGTTAGGGTTAGGGTTAGGGTTATAACTGTAGGGTTAGGGTTAGGGTTAGGGTTATAACTGTAGGGTTAGGGTTAGGGTTATAACTGTAGGGTTAGGGTTAGGGTTAGGGTTAGGGTTAGGGTTAGGGTTAGGGTTAGGGGTTAGGGTTAGGGTTATAACTGTAGGGTTAGGGTTAGGGTTAGGGTTATAACTGTAGGGTTAGGGTTAGGGTTATAACTGTAGGGTTAGGGTTAGGGTTAGGGTTATAACTGTAGGGTTAGGGTTAGGGTTAGGGTTATAACTGTAGGGTTAGGGTTAGGGTTAGGGTTAGGGTTAGGGTTATAACTGTAGGGTTAGGGTTAGGGTTAGGGTTATAACTGTAGGGTTAGGGTTAGGGTTAGGGTTATAACTGTAGGGTTAGGGTTAGGGTTATAACTGTAGGGTTAGGGTTAGGGTTATAACTGTAGGGTTAGGGTTAGGGTTAGGGTTAGGGTTATAACTGTAGGGTTAGGGTTATAACTGTAGGGTTAGGGTTAGGGTTAGGGTTAGGGTTATAACTGTAGGGTTAGGGTTAGGGTTAGGGTTAGGGTTAGGGTTAGGGTTATAACTGTAGGGTTAGGGTTAGGGTTAGGGTTATAACTGTAGGGTTAGGGTTATAACTGTAGGGTTAGGGTTAGGGTTATAACTGTAGGGTTAGGGTTAGGGTTATAACTGTAGGGTTAGGGTTAGGGTTAGGGTTATAACTGTAGGGTTAGGGTTAGGGTTAGGGTTATAACTGTAGGGTTAGGGTTAGGGTTAGGGTTAGGGTTATAACTGTAGGGTTAGGGTTAGGGTTAGGGTTATAACTGTAGGGTTAGGGTTAGGGTTAGGGTTATAACTGTAGGGTTAGGGTTAGGGTTAGGGTTAGGGTTAGGGTTATAACTGTAGGGTTAGGGTTAGGGTTAGGGTTATAACTGTAGGGTTAGGGTTAGGGTTATAACTGTAGGGTTAGGGTTAGGGTTAGGGTTAGGGTTAGGGTTAGGGTTAGGGGTTAGGGTTAGGGTTATAACTGTAGGGTTAGGGTTAGGGTTAGGGTTATAACTGTAGGGTTAGGGTTAGGGTTATAACTGTAGGGTTAGGGTTAGGGTTAGGGTTATAACTGTAGGGTTAGGGTTAGGGTTAGGGTTATAACTGTAGGGTTAGGGTTAGGGTTAGGGTTAGGGTTAGGGTTAGGGTTAGGGTTATAACTGTAGGGTTAGGGTTAGGGTTAGGGTTATAACTGTAGGGTTAGGGTTAGGGTTAGGGTTATAACTGTAGGGTTAGGGTTAGGGTTATAACTGTAGGGTTAGGGTTAGGGTTAGGGTTATAACTGTAGGGTTAGGGTTAGGGTTAGGGTTAGGGTTATAACTGTAGGGTTAGGGTTAGGGTTAGGGTTATAACTGTAGGGTTAGGGTTAGGGTTAGGGTTAGGGTTATAACTGTAGGGTTAGGGTTAGGGTTAGGGTTATAACTGTAGGGTTAGGGTTATAACTGTAGGGTTAGGGTTAGGGTTAGGGTTAGGGTTAGGGTTAGGGTTAGGGTTATAACTGTAGGGTTAGGGTTAGGGTTAGGGTTAGGGTTATAACTGTAGGGTTAGGGTTAGGGTTAGGGTTATAACTGTAGGGTTAGGGTTATAACTGTAGGGTTAGGGTTAGGGTTAGGGTTATAACTGTAGGGTTAGGGTTAGGGTTAGGGTTAGGGTTATAACTGTAGGGTTAGGGTTAGGGTTAGGGTTAGGGTTATAACTGTAGGGTTAGGGTTAGGGTTAGGGTTAGGGTTAGGGTTAGGGTTATAACTGTAGGGTTAGGGTTAGGGTTAGGGTTAGGGTTAGGGTTATAACTGTAGGGTTAGGGTTAGGGTTATAACTGTAGGGTTAGGGTTAGGGTTAGGGTTATAACTGTAGGGTTAGGGTTATAACTGTAGGGTTAGGGTTAGGGTTAGGGTTAGGGTTATAACTGTAGGGTTAGGGTTAGGGTTAGGGTTAGGGTTATAACTGTAGGGTTAGGGTTAGGGTTAGGGTTAGGGTTAGGGTTAGGGTTAGGGTTATAACTGTAGGGTTAGGGTTAGGGTTATAACTGTAGGGTTAGGGTTAGGGTTAGGGTTATAACTGTAGGGTTAGGGTTATAACTGTAGGGTTAGGGTTAGGGTTAGGGTTAGGGTTAGGGTTAGGGTTATAACTGTAGGGTTAGGGTTAGGGTTAGGGTTATAACTGTAGGGTTAGGGTTAGGGTTAGGGTTATAACTGTAGGGTTAGGGTTAGGGTTAGGGTTATAACTGTAGGGTTAGGGTTAGGGTTATAACTGTAGGGTTAGGGTTAGGGTTAGGGTTAGGGTTAGGGTTATAACTGTAGGGTTAGGGTTAGGGTTAGGGTTAGGGTTAGGGTTATAACTGTAGGGTTAGGGTTATGGTTAGGGTTAGGGTTATAACTGTAGGGTTAGGGTTAGGGTTAGGCTTATAACTGTAGGGTTAGGGTTAGGGTTAGGGTTATAACTGTAGGGTTAGGGTTATAACTGTAGGGTTAGGGTTAGGGTTATAACTGTAGTAGCAGTAACGAGGTATTATAATGTTGTAGCAGTAACGAGGTATTATAATGTTGTAGCAGTAATGAGGTATTATAATGTTATAACTGTTGTAGCAGTAACAAGGTATTATAATGTTGTAGCAGTAACAAGGTATTATAATGTTGTAGCTGTAACGATGTATTATAATGTTGTAGCAGTAACGAGGTATTATAATGTTGTAGCAGTAACAAGGTATTATAATGTTGTAGCAGTAACGAGGTATTATAATGTTGTAGCAGTAACAAGGTATTATAATGTTGTAGCAGTAACGAGGTATTATAATGTTGTAGCAGTAATGAGGTATTATAATGTTGTAGCAGTAACGAGGTATTATAATGTTGTAGCAGTAATGAGGTATTATAATGTTGTAGCAGTAATGAGGTATTATAATGTTGTAGCAGTAACGAGGTATTATAATGTTGTAGCAGTAATGAGGTATTATAATGTTGTAGCAGTAACGAGGTATTATAATGTTGTAGCAGTAACGAGGTATTATAATGTTATAACTGTTGTAGCAGTAACAAGGTATTATAATGTTGTAGCAGTAATGAGGTATTATAATGTTGTAGCAGTAACGAGGTATTATAATGTTGTAGCAGTAACGAGGTATTATAATGTTGTAGCAGTAACGAGGTATTATAATGTTGTAGCAGTAACAAGGTATTATAATGTTGTAGCAGTAACGAGGTATTATAATGTTGTAGCAGTAACGAGGTATTATAATGTTGTAGCAGTAACGAGGTATTATAATGTTGTAGCAGTAATGAGGTATTATAATGTTGTAGCAGTAACAAGGTATTATAATGTTGTAGCAGTAACGAGGTATTATAATGTTGTAGCAGTAACGAGGTATTATAATGTTGTAGCAGTAACGAGGTATTATAATGTTGTAGCAGTAACGAGGTATTATAATGTTATAATGTTGTAGCAGTAACGAGGTATTATAATGTTGTAGCAGTAACGAGGTATTATAATGTTGTAGCAGTAACAAGGTATTATAATGTTGTAGCAGTAACGAGGTATTATAATGTTGTAGCAGTAACGAGGTATTATAATGTTATAATGTTGTAGCAGTAACGAGGTATTATAATGTTATAACTGTTGTAGCAGTAACGAGGTATTATAATGTTGTAGCAGTAACGAGGTATTATAATGTTGTAGCAGTAACAAGGTATTATAATGTTGTAGCAGTAACGAGGTATTATAATGTTATAATGTTGTAGCAGTAACGAGGTATTATAATGTTGTAGCAGTAACGAGGTATTATAATGTTGTAGCAGTAACGAGGTATTATAATGCTATAACTGTTGTAGCAGTAACGAGGTATTATAATGTTGTAGCAGTAATGAGGTATTATAATGTTATAACTGTTGTAGCAGTAACGAGGTATTATAATGTTATAACTGTTGTAGCAGTAACAAGGTATTATAATGTTATAACTGTTGTAGCAGTAACGAGGTATTATAATGTAGTAGTAGTAACGAGGTATTATAATGTTATAGCAGTAACAAGGTATTATAATGTTGTAGCAGTAATGAGGTATTATAATGTTGTAGCAGTAACGAGGTATTATAATGTTGTAGCAGTAATGAGGTATTATAATGTTATAACTGTTGTAGCAGTAACGAGGTATTATAATGTTATAACTGTTGTAGCAGTAACGAGGTATTATAATGTTATAATGTTGTAGCAGTAACGAGGTATTATAATGTTGTAGCAGTAACGAGGTATTATAATGTTGTAGCAGTAACGAGGTATTATAATGTTATAACTGTTGTAGCAGTAACGAGGTATTATAATGTTGTAGCAGTAATGAGGTATTATAATGTTATAACTGTTGTAGCAGTAACAAGGTATTATAATGTTGTAGCAGTAACGAGGTATTATAATGTTGTAGCAGTAACGAGGTATTATAATGTTGTAGCAGTAACAAGGTATTATAATGTTGTAGCAGTAACGAGGTATTATAATGTTGTAGCAGTAACAAGGTATTATAATGTTATAACTGTTGTAGCAGTAATGAGGTATTATAATGTTGTAGCAGTAATGAGGTATTATAATGCTGTAGCAGTAACGAGGTATTATAATGTTGTAGCAGTAACGAGGTATTATAATGTTGTAGCAGTAACGAGGTATTATAATGTTGTAGCAGTAACAAGGTATTATAATGTTGTAGCAGTAACGAGGTATTATAATGTTATAACTGTTGTAGCAGTAACGAGGTATTATAATGTTGTAGCAGTAACGAGGTATTATAATGTTGTAGCAGTAACGAGGTATTATAATGTTATAACTGTTGTAGCAGTAACGAGGTATTATAATGTTATAACTGTTGTAGCAGTAACGAGGTATTATAATGTTGTAGCAGTAACGAGGTATTATAATGTTGTAGCAGTAACGAGGTATTATAATGTTATAACTGTAGTAGCTGTAACGATGCATTTTCATGCCATATCTGACCATGTAGTGGGTGTTAAAGGTATTAGTAATTAGTTATGAAGGTGATACGGAGTGTTATAAGGGAGTTATAATGTGTTATAAATCTGTTTAGGGTGTTATAAGGTGTTTGTGTTATAAATCTGTTAAGGGTGTTATAAACTGTTGTTTGTGTAATAAAGGTGCTATAATGTGTTATAAATATGTTATAAGGGAGTTACGTTGATATACAGTGTTATAAACAGTTGATTTTAAATGTGTTATAAGGCATTGTTTATGTTATAAAGGTGCTATAAGGTGTTATAAAGGTGCTATAATGTGTTATAAATATGTTATAAGGGAGTTACGTTGATATACAGTGTTATAAACAGTTGATTTTAAATGTGTTATAAGGCATTGTTTATGTTATAAAGGTGCTATAAGGTGTTATAAAGGTGCTATAAGGTGTTATAAGGCATTGTTTATGTTATAAAGGTGCTATAAGGTGTTATAAGGCATTGTTTATGTTATAAAGGTGCTATAAGGTGTTATAAAGGTGCTATAAGGTGTTATAAGGCATTGTTTATGTTATAAAGGTGCTATAAGGTGTTATAAGGCATTGTTTATCTTATAAAGGTGCTATAAGGTGTTATAAAGGTGCTATAAGGTGTTATAAGGCATTGTTTATGTTATAAAGGTGCTATAAGGTGTTATAAGGCATTGTTTATCTTATAAAGGTGCTATAAGGTGTTATAAGGCATTGTTTATGTTATAAAGGTGCTATAAGGTGTTATAAGGCATTGTTTATGTTATAAAGATGCTATAAGGTGTTATAAGGCATTGTTTATGTTATAAAGGTGCTATAAGGTGTTATAAAGGTGCTATAAGGTGTTATAAGGCATTGTTTATGTTATAAAGGTGCTATAAGGTGTTATAAAGGTGCTATAAGGTGTTATAAGGCATTGTTTATGTTATAAAGGTGCTATAAGGTGTTATAAGGCATTGTTTATGTTATAAAGGTGCTATAAGGTGTTATAAGGCATTGTTTATGTTATAAAGGTGCTATAAGGTGTTATAAGGCATTGTTTATGTTATAAAGGTGCTATAAGGTGTTATAAAGGTGCTATAAGGTGTTATAAGGCATTGTTTATGTTATAAAGGTGCTATAAGGTGTTATAAGGCATTGATTATGTTATAAAGGTGCTATAAGGTGTTATAAGGCATTGCTTATGTTATAAAGGTGCTATAAGGTGTCACAAGAGTGTAAAAAAGTTGGTAAATGTGTTATAATGTGTTATAAAGGGTGGTTACCTCCAGCCATGCGCAGAGCTGTGTCCAGAGAAGGAACTACCTCCTTCTCCAGCTGAGTCTGGATCCTCCCCCCCAACAGAGGCCCGATGTCTGACAACAGCATTACCACAGCATTACCATAGCATTACC